>NW_028290781.1:0-209040 GCF_964205215.1 Stylophora pistillata | reverse complement strand
CCACTTCCACGATAGGCATGACAACGCCTCCAAAATGAAATCCCAGGTGCACTAGAGCCAGGGGAACCTCGGCAATAGACGCGCAACTCCGGGATATCACGGGCGAGGGAGTGGCATGCGTGAGAGTGGGAGGCTCTGCAAGAGGTAGGGGTGAGCCTTGTACTCACGCCTGCTAGTTCCACGAAACACATCACCACGCGGCCAAAACGGATTGCCGGGTGCACTAGACAGTCCCAGGGGAGGTGGAGAGTAGGCGCGCACCTCCTGCCAAATCACGGGAGCCGTAGTGGCACGCCTGCCAGTGAGAGGCTGTGCACTGTGAGGCACATGTGCTAAAGAAGGCGGTGAGTCTTCTACTCACGCCTGCCACTTCCACGAAACACATCACCACGCGGCTAAAATGGATTCCCGCGTGCACTAGATACTCCCAAGGGAGTTGGGGGGTAGGCGCGCACCTCCTGCAAGTCACGGCAGCCCTGGTGGCACGCCTCCGAGTGAGAGGCTGTGCACTATGGGGCACATGTGCTAAAGAAGGCGGTGAGTCTTCTACTCACGCCTGCCACTTCCACGAAACGCATCACCACGCGGCTAAAATGGATTCCCGCGTGCACTAGATACTCCCAAGGGAGTTGGGGGGTAGGCGCGCACCTCCTGCAAGTCACGGCAGCCCTGGTGGCACGCCTCCGAGTGAGAGGCTGTGCACTATGAGGCACATGTGCCAAAGAAGGCGGTGAGCCTTGTACTCACGCCTGCCACTTCCACGAAGCGCATGACAACGCCTCCAAAATGAAATCCCAGGTGCACTAGACCCAGGGAAACCTCGGCAATAGACGCGCAACTCCGGGATATCACGGGCGACGGAGTGGCATGCGTGAGAGTGGGAGGCTGTGCAAGAGGAAGGGGTGAGCCTTGTACTCACGCCTGCCACTTCCACGAAACACATCACCACGCGGCTAAAATGGATTCCCGCGTGCACTAGATAGTCCCAGGGGAGGTGGAGAGTAGGCGCGCACCTCCTGCAAGTCACGGCAGCCCTGGTGGCACGCCTCCGAGTGAGAGGCTGTGCACTATGGGGCACATGTGCTAAAGAAGGCGGTGAGCCTTGTACTCACGCCTGCCACTTCCACGAAACGCATGACAACGCCTCCAAAATGAAATCCCAGGTGCACTAGAGCCAGGGGAACCTCGGCAATAGACGCGCAACTCCGGGATATCACGGGCGACGGAGTGGCATGCGTGAGAGTGGGAGGCTGTGCAAGAGGAAGGGGTGAGTCTTCTACTCACGCCTGCCACTTCCACGAAACACATCACCACGCGGCTAAAATGGATTCCCGCGTGCACCAGATAGTCCCAAGGGAGTTGGGGGATAGGCGCGCACCTCCTGCAAGTCACGGCAGCCCTGGTGGCACGCCTCCGAGTGAGAGGCTGTGCACTATGGGGCACATGTGCTAAAGAAGGCGGTGAGCCTTGTACTCACGCCTGCCACTTCCACGAAGCGCATGACAACGCCTCCAAAATGAAATCCCAGGTGCACTAGACCCAGAGGAACCTCGGCAATAGACGCGCAACTCCGGGATATCACGGGCGACGGAGTGGCATGCGTGAGAGTGGGAGGCTGTGCAAGAGGAAGGGGTGAGCCTTGTACTCACGCCTGCCACGTCCACGAAACACATCACCACGCGGCGAAAATGGATTCCCGCGTGCACTAGATAGTCCCAGGGGAGGTGGAGAGTAGGCGCGCACCTCCTGCAAGTCACGGCAGCCCTGGTGGCACGCCTACGAATGAGAGGCTGTGCACTATGGGGCACATGTGCTAAAGAAGGCGGTGAGCCTTGTACTCACGCCTGCCACTTCCACGAAACGCATGACAACGCCTCCAAAATGAAATCCCAGGTGCACTAGACCCAGGGGAACCTCGGCAATAGACGCGCAACTCCGGGATATCACGGGCGACGGAGTGGCATGCGTGAGAGTGGGAGGCTCTGCAAGAGGAAGGCGGTGAGTCTTGTACTCACGCCTGCTAGTTCCACGAAACACATCACCACGCGGCCAAAACGGATTGCCGGGTGCACTAGATAGTCCCAGGGGAGGTGGAGAGTAGGCGCGCACCTCCTGCCAAATCACGGGAGCCGTAGTGGCACGCCTGCCAGTGAGAGGCTGTGCACTGTGAGGCACATGTGCTAAAGAAGGCGGTGAGTCTTGTACTCACGCCTGCTAGTTCCACGAAACACATCACCACGCGGCCAAAACGGATATCCGGGTGCACTAGATAGTCCCAGGGGAGGTGGAGAGTAGGCGCGCACCTCCTGCCAAATCACGGGAGCCGTAGTGGCACGCCTGCCAGTGAGAGGCTGTGCACTGTGAGGCACATGTGCTAAAGAAGGCGGTGAGTCTTCTACTCACGCCTGCCACTTCCACGAAACACATCACCACGCGGCTAAAATGGATTTCCGCGTGCACTAGATACTCCCAAGGGAGTTGGGGGGTAGGCGCGCACCTCCTGCAAGTCACGGCAGCCCTGGTGGCACGCCTCCGAGTGAGAGGCTGTGCACTATGGGGCACATGTGCTAAAGAAGGCGGTGAGCCTTGTACTCACGCCTGCCACTTCCACGAAGCGCATGACAACGCCTCCAAAATGAAATCCCAGGTGCACTAGACCCAGGGGAGCCTCGGCAATAGACGCGCAACTCCGGGATATCACGGGCGACGGAGTGGCATGCGTGAGAGTGGGAGGCTGTGCAAGAGGAAGGGGTGAGCCTTGTACTCACGCCTGCCACTTCCCCGAAACACATCACCACGCGGCTAAAATGGATTCCCGCGTGCACTAGATAGTCCCAGGGGAGGTGGAGAGTAGGCGCGCACCTCCTGCAAGTCACGGCAGCCCTGGTGGCACGCCTCCGAGTGAGAGGCTGTGCACTATGGGGCACATGTGCTAAAGAAGGCGGTGAGCCTTGTACTCACGCCTGCCACTTCCACGATAGGCATGACAACGCCTCCAAAATGAAATCCCAGGTGCACTAGAGCCAGGGGAACCTCGGCAATAGACGCGCAACTCCGGGATATCACGGGCGAGGGAGTGGCATGCGTGAGAGTGGGAGGCTCTGCAAGAGGTAGGGGTGAGCCTTGTACTCACGCCTGCTAGTTCCACGAAACACATCACCACGCGGCCAAAACGGATTGCCGGGTGCACTAGACAGTCCCAGGGGAGGTGGAGAGTAGGCGCGCACCTCCTGCCAAATCACGGGAGCCGTAGTGGCACGCCTGCCAGTGAGAGGCTGTGCACTGTGAGGCACATGTGCTAAAGAAGGCGGTGAGTCTTCTACTCACGCCTGCCACTTCCACGAAACACATCACCACGCGGCTAAAATGGATTCCCGCGTGCACTAGATACTCCCAAGGGAGTTGGGGGGTAGGCGCGCACCTCCTGCAAGTCACGGCAGCCCTGGTGGCACGCCTCCGAGTGAGAGGCTGTGCACTATGGGGCACATGTGCTAAAGAAGGCGGTGAGTCTTCTACTCACGCCTGCCACTTCCACGAAACGCATCACCACGCGGCTAAAATGGATTCCCGCGTGCACTAGATACTCCCAAGGGAGTTGGGGGGTAGGCGCGCACCTCCTGCAAGTCACGGCAGCCCTGGTGGCACGCCTCCGAGTGAGAGGCTGTGCACTATGAGGCACATGTGCCAAAGAAGGCGGTGAGCCTTGTACTCACGCCTGCCACTTCCACGAAGCGCATGACAACGCCTCCAAAATGAAATCCCAGGTGCACTAGACCCAGGGAAACCTCGGCAATAGACGCGCAACTCCGGGATATCACGGGCGACGGAGTGGCATGCGTGAGAGTGGGAGGCTGTGCAAGAGGAAGGGGTGAGCCTTGTACTCACGCCTGCCACTTCCACGAAACACATCACCACGCGGCTAAAATGGATTCCCGCGTGCACTAGATAGTCCCAGGGGAGGTGGAGAGTAGGCGCGCACCTCCTGCAAGTCACGGCAGCCCTGGTGGCACGCCTCCGAGTGAGAGGCTGTGCACTATGGGGCACATGTGCTAAAGAAGGCGGTGAGCCTTGTACTCACGCCTGCCACTTCCACGAAACGCATGACAACGCCTCCAAAATGAAATCCCAGGTGCACTAGAGCCAGGGGAACCTCGGCAATAGACGCGCAACTCCGGGATATCACGGGCGACGGAGTGGCATGCGTGAGAGTGGGAGGCTGTGCAAGAGGAAGGGGTGAGTCTTCTACTCACGCCTGCCACTTCCACGAAACACATCACCACGCGGCTAAAATGGATTCCCGCGTGCACTAGATAGTCCCAAGGGAGTTGGGGGATAGGCGCGCACCTCCTGCAAGTCACGGCAGCCCTGGTGGCACGCCTCCGAGTGAGAGGCTGTGCACTATGGGGCACATGTGCTAAAGAAGGCGGTGAGCCTTGTACTCACGCCTGCCACTTCCACGAAGCGCATGACAACGCCTCCAAAATGAAATCCCAGGTGCACTAGACCCAGAGGAACCTCGGCAATAGACGCGCAACTCCGGGATATCACGGGCGACGGAGTGGCATGCGTGAGAGTGGGAGGCTGTGCAAGAGGAAGGGGTGAGCCTTGTACTCACGCCTGCCACGTCCACGAAACACATCACCACGCGGCGAAAATGGATTCCCGCGTGCACTAGATAGTCCCAGGGGAGGTGGAGAGTAGGCGCGCACCTCCTGCAAGTCACGGCAGCCCTGGTGGCACGCCTACGAGTGAGAGGCTGTGCACTATGGGGCACATGTGCTAAAGAAGGCGGTGAGCCTTGTACTCACGCCTGCCACTTCCACGAAACGCATGACAACGCCTCCAAAATGAAATCCCAGGTGCACTAGACCCAGGGGAACCTCGGCAATAGACGCGCAACTCCGGGATATCACGGGCGACGGAGTGGCATGCGTGAGAGTGGGAGGCTCTGCAAGAGGAAGGCGGTGAGTCTTGTACTCACGCCTGCTAGTTCCACGAAACACATCACCACGCGGCCAAAACGGATTGCCGGGTGCACTAGATAGTCCCAGGGGAGGTGGAGAGTAGGCGCGCACCTCCTGCCAAATCACGGGAGCCGTAGTGGCACGCCTGCCAGTGAGAGGCTGTGCACTGTGAGGCACATGTGCTAAAGAAGGCGGTGAGTCTTGTACTCACGCCTGCTAGTTCCACGAAACACATCACCACGCGGCCAAAACGGATATCCGGGTGCACTAGATAGTCCCAGGGGAGGTGGAGAGTAGGCGCGCACCTCCTGCCAAATCACGGGAGCCGTAGTGGCACGCCTGCCAGTGAGAGGCTGTGCACTGTGAGGCACATGTGCTAAAGAAGGCGGTGAGTCTTCTACTCACGCCTGCCACTTCCACGAAACACATCACCACGCGGCTAAAATGGATTTCCGCGTGCACTAGATACTCCCAAGGGAGTTGGGGGGTAGGCGCGCACCTCCTGCAAGTCACGGCAGCCCTGGTGGCACGCCTCCGAGTGAGAGGCTGTGCACTATGGGGCACATGTGCTAAAGAAGGCGGTGAGCCTTGTACTCACGCCTGCCACTTCCACGAAGCGCATGACAACGCCTCCAAAATGAAATCCCAGGTGCACTAGACCCAGGGGAGCCTCGGCAATAGACGCGCAACTCCGGGATATCACGGGCGACGGAGTGGCATGCGTGAGAGTGGGAGGCTGTGCAAGAGGAAGGGGTGAGCCTTGTACTCACGCCTGCCACTTCCACGAAACACATCACCACGCGGCTAAAATGGATTCCCGCGTGCACTAGATAGTCCCAGGGGAGGTGGAGAGTAGGCGCGCACCTCCTGCAAGTCACGGCAGCCCTGGTGGCACGCCTCCGAGTGAGAGGCTGTGCACTATGGGGCACATGTGCTAAAGAAGGCGGTGAGCCTTGTACTCACGCCTGCCACTTCCACGATAGGCATGACAACGCCTCCAAAATGAAATCCCAGGTGCACTAGAGCCAGGGGAACCTCGGCAATAGACGCGCAACTCCGGGATATCACGGGCGAGGGAGTGGCATGCGTGAGAGTGGGAGGCTCTGCAAGAGGTAGGGGTGAGCCTTGTACTCACGCCTGCTAGTTCCACGAAACACATCACCACGCGGCCAAAACGGATTGCCGGGTGCACTAGACAGTCCCAGGGGAGGTGGAGAGTAGGCGCGCACCTCCTGCCAAATCACGGGAGCCGTAGTGGCACGCCTGCCAGTGAGAGGCTGTGCACTGTGAGGCACATGTGCTAAAGAAGGCGGTGAGTCTTCTACTCACGCCTGCCACTTCCACGAAACACATCACCACGCGGCTAAAATGGATTCCCGCGTGCACTAGATACTCCCAAGGGAGTTGGGGGGTAGGCGCGCACCTCCTGCAAGTCACGGCAGCCCTGGTGGCACGCCTCCGAGTGAGAGGCTGTGCACTATGGGGCACATGTGCTAAAGAAGGCGGTGAGTCTTCTACTCACGCCTGCCACTTCCACGAAACGCATCACCACGCGGCTAAAATGGATTCCCGCGTGCACTAGATACTCCCAAGGGAGTTGGGGGGTAGGCGCGCACCTCCTGCAAGTCACGGCAGCCCTGGTGGCACGCCTCCGAGTGAGAGGCTGTGCACTATGAGGCACATGTGCCAAAGAAGGCGGTGAGCCTTGTACTCACGCCTGCCACTTCCACGAAGCGCATGACAACGCCTCCAAAATGAAATCCCAGGTGCACTAGACCCAGGGAAACCTCGGCAATAGACGCGCAACTCCGGGATATCACGGGCGACGGAGTGGCATGCGTGAGAGTGGGAGGCTGTGCAAGAGGAAGGGGTGAGCCTTGTACTCACGCCTGCCACTTCCACGAAACACATCACCACGCGGCTAAAATGGATTCCCGCGTGCACTAGATAGTCCCAGGGGAGGTGGAGAGTAGGCGCGCACCTCCTGCAAGTCACGGCAGCCCTGGTGGCACGCCTCCGAGTGAGAGGCTGTGCACTATGGGGCACATGTGCTAAAGAAGGCGGTGAGCCTTGTACTCACGCCTGCCACTTCCACGAAACGCATGACAACGCCTCCAAAATGAAATCCCAGGTGCACTAGAGCCAGGGGAACCTCGGCAATAGACGCGCAACTCCGGGATATCACGGGCGACGGAGTGGCATGCGTAAGAGTGGGAGGCTGTGCAAGAGGAAGGGGTGAGTCTTCTACTCACGCCTGCCACTTCCACGAAACACATCACCACGCGGCTAAAATGGATTCCCGCGTGCACTAGATAGTCCCAAGGGAGTTGGGGGATAGGCGCGCACCTCCTGCAAGTCACGGCAGCCCTGGTGGCACGCCTCCGAGTGAGAGGCTGTGCACTATGGGGCACATGTGCTAAAGAAGGCGGTGAGCCTTGTACTCACGCCTGCCACTTCCACGAAGCGCATGACAACGCCTCCAAAATGAAATCCCAGGTGCACTAGACCCAGAGGAACCTCGGCAATAGACGCGCAACTCCGGGATATCACGGGCGACGGAGTGGCATGCGTGAGAGTGGGAGGCTGTGCAAGAGGAAGGGGTGAGCCTTGTACTCACGCCTGCCACGTCCACGAAACACATCACCACGCGGCGAAAATGGATTCCCGCGTGCACTAGATAGTCCCAGGGGAGGTGGAGAGTAGGCGCGCACCTCCTGCAAGTCACGGCAGCCCTGGTGGCACGCCTACGAGTGAGAGGCTGTGCACTATGGGGCACATGTGCTAAAGAAGGCGGTGAGCCTTGTACTCACGCCTGCCACTTCCACGAAACGCATGACAACGCCTCCAAAATGAAATCCCAGGTGCACTAGACCCAGGGGAACCTCGGCAATAGACGCGCAACTCCGGGATATCACGGGCGACGGAGTGGCATGCGTGAGAGTGGGAGGCTCTGCAAGAGGAAGGCGGTGAGTCTTGTACTCACGCCTGCTAGTTCCACGAAACACATCACCACGCGGCCAAAACGGATTGCCGGGTGCACTAGATAGTCCCAGGGGAGGTGGAGAGTAGGCGCGCACCTCCTGCCAAATCACGGGAGCCGTAGTGGCACGCCTGCCAGTGAGAGGCTGTGCACTGTGAGGCACATGTGCTAAAGAAGGCGGTGAGTCTTGTACTCACGCCTGCTAGTTCCACGAAACACATCACCACGCGGCCAAAACGGATATCCGGGTGCACTAGATAGTCCCAGGGGAGGTGGAGAGTAGGCGCGCACCTCCTGCCAAATCACGGGAGCCGTAGTGGCACGCCTGCCAGTGAGAGGCTGTGCACTGTGAGGCACATGTGCTAAAGAAGGCGGTGAGTCTTCTACTCACGCCTGCCACTTCCACGAAACACATCACCACGCGGCTAAAATGGATTTCCGCGTGCACTAGATACTCCCAAGGGAGTTGGGGGGTAGGCGCGCACCTCCTGCAAGTCACGGCAGCCCTGGTGGCACGCCTCCGAGTGAGAGGCTGTGCACTATGGGGCACATGTGCTAAAGAAGGCGGTGAGCCTTGTACTCACGCCTGCCACTTCCACGAAGCGCATGACAACGCCTCCAAAATGAAATCCCAGGTGCACTAGACCCAGGGGAGCCTCGGCAATAGACGCGCAACTCTGGGATATCACGGGCGACGGAGTGGCATGCGTGAGAGTGGGAGGCTGTGCAAGAGGAAGGGGTGAGCCTTGTACTCACGCCTGCCACTTCCCCGAAACACATCACCACGCGGCTAAAATGGATTCCCGCGTGCACTAGATAGTCCCAGGGGAGGTGGAGAGTAGGCGCGCACCTCCTGCAAGTCACGGCAGCCCTGGTGGCACGCCTCCGAGTGAGAGGCTGTGCACTATGGGGCACATGTGCTAAAGAAGGCGGTGAGCCTTGTACTCACGCCTGCCACTTCCACGAAACGCATGACAACGCCTCCAAAATGAAATCCCAGGTGCACTAGACCCAGGGGAACCTCGGCAATAGACGCGCAACTCCGGGATATCACGGGCGAGGGAGTGGCATGCGTGAGAATGGGAGGCTGTGCAAGAGGAAGGGGTGAGTCTTCTACTCACGCCTGCCACTTCCACGAAACACATCACCACGCGGCTAAAATGGATTTCCGCGTGCACTAGATACTCCCAAGGGAGTTGGGGGGTAGGCGCGCACCTCCTGCAAGTCACGGCAGCCCTGGTGGCACGCCTCCGAGTGAGAGGCTGTGCACTATGGGGCACATGTGCTAAAGAAGGCGGTGAGCCTTGTACTCACGCCTGCCACTTCCACGAAGCGCATGACAACGCCTCCAAAATGAAATCCCAGGTGCACTAGACCCAGGGGAGCCTCGGCAATAGACGCGCAACTCCGGGATATCACGGGCGACGGAGTGGCATGCGTGAGAGTGGGAGGCTGTGCAAGAGGAAGGGGTGAGCCTTGTACTCACGCCTGCCACTTCCACGAAACACATCACCACGCGGCTAAAATGGATTCCCGCGTGCACTAGATAGTCCCAGGGTAGGTGGAGAGTAGGCGCGCACCTCCTGCAAGTCACGGCAGCCCTGGTGGCACGCCTCCGAGTGAGAGGCTGTGCACTATGGGGCACATGTGCTAAAGAAGGCGGTGAGCCTTGTACTCACGCCTGCCACTTCCACGATAGGCATGACAACGCCTCCAAAATGAAATCCCAGGTGCACTAGAGCCAGGGGAACCTCGGCAATAGACGCGCAACTCCGGGATATCACGGGCGAGGGAGTGGCATGCGTGAGAGTGGGAGGCTCTGCAAGAGGTAGGGGTGAGCCTTGTACTCACGCCTGCTAGTTCCACGAAACACATCACCACGCGGCCAAAACGGATTGCCGGGTGCACTAGACAGTCCCAGGGGAGGTGGAGAGTAGGCGCGCACCTCCTGCCAAATCACGGGAGCCGTAGTGGCACGCCTGCCAGTGAGAGGCTGTGCACTGTGAGGCACATGTGCTAAAGAAGGCGGTGAGTCTTCTACTCACGCCTGCCACTTCCACGAAACACATCACCACGCGGCTAAAATGGATTCCCGCGTGCACTAGATACTCCCAAGGGAGTTGGGGGGTAGGCGCGCACCTCCTGCAAGTCACGGCAGCCCTGGTGGCACGCCTCCGAGTGAGAGGCTGTGCACTATGGGGCACATGTGCTAAAGAAGGCGGTGAGTCTTCTACTCACGCCTGCCACTTCCACGAAACGCATCACCACGCGGCTAAAATGGATTCCCGCGTGCACTAGATACTCCCAAGGGAGTTGGGGGGTAGGCGCGCACCTCCTGCAAGTCACGGCAGCCCTGGTGGCACGCCTCCGAGTGAGAGGCTGTGCACTATGAGGCACATGTGCCAAAGAAGGCGGTGAGCCTTGTACTCACGCCTGCCACTTCCACGAAGCGCATGACAACGCCTCCAAAATGAAATCCCAGGTGCACTAGACCCAGGGAAACCTCGGCAATAGACGCGCAACTCCGGGATATCACGGGCGACGGAGTGGCATGCGTGAGAGTGGGAGGCTGTGCAAGAGGAAGGGGTGAGCCTTGTACTCACGCCTGCCACTTCCACGAAACACATCACCACGCGGCTAAAATGGATTCCCGCGTGCACTAGATAGTCCCAGGGGAGGTGGAGAGTAGGCGCGCACCTCCTGCAAGTCACGGCAGCCCTGGTGGCACGCCTCCGAGTGAGAGGCTGTGCACTATGGGGCACATGTGCTAAAGAAGGCGGTGAGCCTTGTACTCACGCCTGCCACTTCCACGAAACGCATGACAACGCCTCCAAAATGAAATCCCAGGTGCACTAGAGCCAGGGGAACCTCGGCAATAGACGCGCAACTCCGGGATATCACGGGCGACGGAGTGGCATGCGTGAGAGTGGGAGGCTGTGCAAGAGGAAGGGGTGAGTCTTCTACTCACGCCTGCCACTTCCACGAAACACATCACCACGCGGCTAAAATGGATTCCCGCGTGCACCAGATAGTCCCAAGGGAGTTGGGGGATAGGCGCGCACCTCCTGCAAGTCACGGCAGCCCTGGTGGCACGCCTCCGAGTGAGAGGCTGTGCACTATGGGGCACATGTGCTAAAGAAGGCGGTGAGCCTTGTACTCACGCCTGCCACTTCCACGAAGCGCATGACAACGCCTCCAAAATGAAATCCCAGGTGCACTAGAGCCAGAGGAACCTCGGCAATAGACGCGCAACTCCGGGATATCACGGGCGACGGAGTGGCATGCGTGAGAGTGGGAGGCTGTGCAAGAGGAAGGGGTGAGCCTTGTACTCACGCCTGCCACGTCCACGAAACACATCACCACGCGGCGAAAATGGATTCCCGCGTGCACTAGATAGTCCCAGGGGAGGTGGAGAGTAGGCGCGCACCTCCTGCAAGTCACGGCAGCCCTGGTGGCACGCCTACGAGTGAGAGGCTGTGCACTATGGGGCACATGTGCTAAAGAAGGCGGTGAGCCTTGTACTCACGCCTGCCACTTCCACGAAACGCATGACAACGCCTCCAAAATGAAATCCCAGGTGCACTAGAGCCAGGGGAACCTCGGCAATAGACGCGCAACTCCGGGATATCACGGGCGACGGAGTGGCATGCGTGAGAGTGGGAGGCTCTGCAAGAGGAAGGCGGTGAGTCTTGTACTCACGCCTGCTAGTTCCACGAAACACATCACCACGCGGCCAAAACGGATTGCCGGGTGCACTAGATAGTCCCAGGGGAGGTGGAGAGTAGGCGCGCACCTCCTGCCAAATCACGGGAGCCGTAGTGGCACGCCTGCCAGTGAGAGGCTGTGCACTGTGAGGCACATGTGCTAAAGAAGGCGGTGAGTCTTGTACTCACGCCTGCTAGTTCCACGAAACACATCACCACGCGGCCAAAACGGATATCCGGGTGCACTAGATAGTCCCAGGGGAGGTGGAGAGTAGGCGCGCACCTCCTGCCAAATCACGGGAGCCGTAGTGGCACGCCTGCCAGTGAGAGGCTGTGCACTGTGAGGCACATGTGCTAAAGAAGGCGGTGAGTCTTCTACTCACGCCTGCCACTTCCACGAAACACATCACCACGCGGCTAAAATGGATTTCCGCGTGCACTAGATACTCCCAAGGGAGTTGGGGGGTAGGCGCGCACCTCCTGCAAGTCACGGCAGCCCTGGTGGCACGCCTCCGAGTGAGAGGCTGTGCACTATGGGGCACATGTGCTAAAGAAGGCGGTGAGCCTTGTACTCACGCCTGCCACTTCCACGAAGCGCATGACAACGCCTCCAAAATGAAATCCCAGGTGCACTAGACCCAGGGGAGCCTCGGCAATAGACGCGCAACTCCGGGATATCACGGGCGACGGAGTGGCATGCGTGAGAGTGGGAGGCTGTGCAAGAGGAAGGGGTGAGCCTTGTACTCACGCCTGCCACTTCCCCGAAACACATCACCACGCGGCTAAAATGGATTCCTGCGTGCACTAGATAGTCCCAGGGGAGGTGGAGAGTAGGCGCGCACCTCCTGCAAGTCACGGCAGCCCTGGTGGCACGCCTCCGAGTGAGAGGCTGTGCACTATGGGGCACATGTGCTAAAGAAGGCGGTGAGCCTTGTACTCACGCCTGCCACTTCCACGATAGGCATGACAACGCCTCCAAAATGAAATCCCAGGTGCACTAGAGCCAGGGGAACCTCGGCAATAGACGCGCAACTCCGGGATATCACGGGCGAGGGAGTGGCATGCGTGAGAGTGGGAGGCTCTGCAAGAGGTAGGGGTGAGCCTTGTACTCACGCCTGCTAGTTCCACGAAACACATCACCACGCGGCCAAAACGGATTGCCGGGTGCACTAGACAGTCCCAGGGGAGGTGGAGAGTAGGCGCGCACCTCCTGCCAAATCACGGGAGCCGTAGTGGCACGCCTGCCAGTGAGAGGCTGTGCACTGTGAGGCACATGTGCTAAAGAAGGCGGTGAGTCTTCTACTCACGCCTGCCACTTCCACGAAACACATCACCACGCGGCTAAAATGGATTCCCGCGTGCACTAGATACTCCCAAGGGAGTTGGGGGGTAGGCGCGCACCTCCTGCAAGTCACGGCAGCCCTGGTGGCACGCCTCCGAGTGAGAGGCTGTGCACTATGGGGCACATGTGCTAAAGAAGGCGGTGAGTCTTCTACTCACGCCTGCCACTTCCACGAAACGCATCACCACGCGGCTAAAATGGATTCCCGCGTGCACTAGATACTCCCAAGGGAGTTGGGGGGTAGGCGCGCACCTCCTGCAAGTCACGGCAGCCCTGGTGGCACGCCTCCGAGTGAGAGGCTGTGCACTATGAGGCACATGTGCCAAAGAAGGCGGTGAGCCTTGTACTCACGCCTGCCACTTCCACGAAGCGCATGACAACGCCTCCAAAATGAAATCCCAGGTGCACTAGACCCAGGGAAACCTCGGCAATAGACGCGCAACTCCGGGATATCACGGGCGACGGAGTGGCATGCGTGAGAGTGGGAGGCTGTGCAAGAGGAAGGGGTGAGCCTTGTACTCACGCCTGCCACTTCCACGAAACACATCACCACGCGGCTAAAATGGATTCCCGCGTGCACTAGATAGTCCCAGGGGAGGTGGAGAGTAGGCGCGCACCTCCTGCAAGTCACGGCAGCCCTGGTGGCACGCCTCCGAGTGAGAGGCTGTGCACTATGGGGCACATGTGCTAAAGAAGGCGGTGAGCCTTGTACTCACGCCTGCCACTTCCACGAAACGCATGACAACGCCTCCAAAATGAAATCCCAGGTGCACTAGAGCCAGGGGAACCTCGGCAATAGACGCGCAACTCCGGGATATCACGGGCGACGGAGTGGCATGCGTGAGAGTGGGAGGCTGTGCAAGAGGAAGGGGTGAGTCTTCTACTCACGCCTGCCACTTCCACGAAACACATCACCACGCGGCTAAAATGGATTCCCGCGTGCACCAGATAGTCCCAAGGGAGTTGGGGGATAGGCGCGCACCTCCTGCAAGTCACGGCAGCCCTGGTGGCACGCCTCCGAGTGAGAGGCTGTGCACTATGGGGCACATGTGCTAAAGAAGGCGGTGAGCCTTGTACTCACGCCTGCCACTTCCACGAAGCGCATGACAACGCCTCCAAAATGAAATCCCAGGTGCACTAGACCCAGAGGAACCTCGGCAATAGACGCGCAACTCCGGGATATCACGGGCGACGGAGTGGCATGCGTGAGAGTGGGAGGCTGTGCAAGAGGAAGGGGTGAGCCTTGTACTCACGCCTGCCACGTCCACGAAACACATCACCACGCGGCGAAAATGGATTCCCGCGTGCACTAGATAGTCCCAGGGGAGGTGGAGAGTAGGCGCGCACCTCCTGCAAGTCACGGCAGCCCTGGTGGCACGCCTACGAGTGAGAGGCTGTGCACTATGGGGCACATGTGCTAAAGAAGGCGGTGAGCCTTGTACTCACGCCTGCCACTTCCACGAAACGCATGACAACGCCTCCAAAATGAAATCCCAGGTGCACTAGACCCAGGGGAACCTCGGCAATAGACGCGCAACTCCGGGATATCACGGGCGACGGAGTGGCATGCGTGAGAGTGGGAGGCTCTGCAAGAGGAAGGCGGTGAGTCTTGTACTCACGCCTGCTAGTTCCACGAAACACATCACCACGCGGCCAAAACGGATTGCCGGGTGCACTAGATAGTCCCAGGGGAGGTGGAGAGTAGGCGCGCACCTCCTGCCAAATCACGGGAGCCGTAGTGGCACGCCTGCCAGTGAGAGGCTGTGCACTGTGAGGCACATGTGCTAAAGAAGGCGGTGAGTCTTGTACTCACGCCTGCTAGTTCCACGAAACACATCACCACGCGGCCAAAACGGATATCCGGGTGGACTAGATAGTCCCAGGGGAGGTGGAGAGTAGGCGCGCACCTCCTGCCAAATCACGGGAGCCGTAGTGGCACGCCTGCCAGTGAGAGGCTGTGCACTGTGAGGCACATGTGCTAAAGAAGGCGGTGAGTCTTCTACTCACGCCTGCCACTTCCACGAAACACATCACCACGCGGCTAAAATGGATTTCCGCGTGCACTAGATACTCCCAAGGGAGTTGGGGGGTAGGCGCGCACCTCCTGCAAGTCACGGCAGCCCTGGTGGCACGCCTCCGAGTGAGAGGCTGTGCACTATGGGGCACATGTGCTAAAGAAGGCGGTGAGCCTTGTACTCACGCCTGCCACTTCCACGAAGCGCATGACAACGCCTCCAAAATGAAATCCCAGGTGCACTAGACCCAGGGGAGCCTCGGCAATAGACGCGCAACTCCGGGATATCACGGGCGACGGAGTGGCATGCGTAAGAGTGGGAGGCTGTGCAAGAGGAAGGGGTGAGCCTTGTACTCACGCCTGCCACTTCCCCGAAACACATCACCACGCGGCTAAAATGGATTCCCGCGTGCACTAGATAGTCCCAGGGGAGGTGGAGAGTAGGCGCGCACCTCCTGCAAGTCACGGCAGCCCTGGTGGCACGCCTCCGAGTGAGAGGCTGTGCACTATGGGGCACATGTGCTAAAGAAGGCGGTGAGCCTTGTACTCACGCCTGCCACTTCCACGATAGGCATGACAACGCCTCCAAAATGAAATCCCAGGTGCACTAGAGCCAGGGGAACCTCGGCAATAGACGCGCAACTCCGGGATATCACGGGCGAGGGAGTGGCATGCGTGAGAGTGGGAGGCTCTGCAAGAGGTAGGGGTGAGCCTTGTACTCACGCCTGCTAGTTCCACGAAACACATCACCACGCGGCCAAAACGGATTGCCGGGTGCACTAGACAGTCCCAGGGGAGGTGGAGAGTAGGCGCGCACCTCCTGCCAAATCACGGGAGCCGTAGTGGCACGCCTGCCAGTGAGAGGCTGTGCACTGTGAGGCACATGTGCTAAAGAAGGCGGTGAGTCTTCTACTCACGCCTGCCACTTCCACGAAACACATCACCACGCGGCTAAAATGGATTCCCGCGTGCACTAGATACTCCCAAGGGAGTTGGGGGGTAGGCGCGCACCTCCTGCAAGTCACGGCAGCCCTGGTGGCACGCCTCCGAGTGAGAGGCTGTGCACTATGGGGCACATGTGCTAAAGAAGGCGGTGAGTCTTCTACTCACGCCTGCCACTTCCACGAAACGCATCACCACGCGGCTAAAATGGATTCCCGCGTGCACTAGATACTCCCAAGGGAGTTGGGGGGTAGGCGCGCACCTCCTGCAAGTCACGGCAGCCCTGGTGGCACGCCTCCGAGTGAGAGGCTGTGCACTATGAGGCACATGTGCCAAAGAAGGCGGTGAGCCTTGTACTCACGCCTGCCACTTCCACGAAGCGCATGACAACGCCTCCAAAATGAAATCCCAGGTGCACTAGACCCAGGGAAACCTCGGCAATAGACGCGCAACTCCGGGATATCACGGGCGACGGAGTGGCATGCGTGAGAGTGGGAGGCTGTGCAAGAGGAAGGGGTGAGCCTTGTACTCACGCCTGCCACTTCCACGAAACACATCACCACGCGGCTAAAATGGATTCCCGCGTGCACTAGATAGTCCCAGGGGAGGTGGAGAGTAGGCGCGCACCTCCTGCAAGTCACGGCAGCCCTGGTGGCACGCCTCCGAGTGAGAGGCTGTGCACTATGGGGCACATGTGCTAAAGAAGGCGGTGAGCCTTGTACTCACGCCTGCCACTTCCACGAAACGCATGACAACGCCTCCAAAATGAAATCCCAGGTGCACTAGAGCCAGGGGAACCTCGGCAATAGACGCGCAACTCCGGGATATCACGGGCGACGGAGTGGCATGCGTGAGAGTGGGAGGCTGTGCAAGAGGAAGGGGTGAGTCTTCTACTCACGCCTGCCACTTCCACGAAACACATCACCACGCGGCTAAAATGGATTCCCGCGTGCACCAGATAGTCCCAAGGGAGTTGGGGGATAGGCGCGCACCTCCTGCAAGTCACGGCAGCCCTGGTGGCACGCCTCCGAGTGAGAGGCTGTGCACTATGGGGCACATGTGCTAAAGAAGGCGGTGAGCCTTGTACTCACGCCTGCCACTTCCACGAAGCGCATGACAACGCCTCCAAAATGAAATCCCAGGTGCACTAGACCCAGAGGAACCTCGGCAATAGACGCGCAACTCCGGGATATCACGGGCGACGGAGTGGCATGCGTGAGAGTGGGAGGCTGTGCAAGAGGAAGGGGTGAGCCTTGTACTCACGCCTGCCACGTCCACGAAACACATCACCACGCGGCGAAAATGGATTCCCGCGTGCACTAGATAGTCCCAGGGGAGGTGGAGAGTAGGCGCGCACCTCCTGCAAGTCACGGCAGCCCTGGTGGCACGCCTACGAGTGAGAGGCTGTGCACTATGGGGCACATGTGCTAAAGAAGGCGGTGAGCCTTGTACTCACGCCTGCCACTTCCACGAAACGCATGACAACGCCTCCAAAATGAAATCCCAGGTGCACTAGACCCAGGGGAACCTCGGCAATAGACGCGCAACTCCGGGATATCACGGGCGACGGAGTGGCATGCGTGAGAGTGGGAGGCTCTGCAACAGGAAGGCGGTGAGTCTTGTACTCACGCCTGCTAGTTCCACGAAACACATCACCACGCGGCCAAAACGGATTGCCGGGTGCACTAGATAGTCCCAGGGGAGGTGGAGAGTAGGCGCGCACCTCCTGCCAAATCACGGGAGCCGTAGTGGCACGCCTGCCAGTGAGAGGCTGTGCACTGTGAGGCACATGTGCTAAAGAAGGCGGTGAGTCTTGTACTCACGCCTGCTAGTTCCACGAAACACATCACCACGCGGCCAAAACGGATATCCGGGTGCACTAGATAGTCCCAGGGGAGGTGGAGAGTAGGCGCGCACCTCCTGCCAAATCACGGGAGCCGTAGTGGCACGCCTGCCAGTGAGAGGCTGTGCACTGTGAGGCACATGTGCTAAAGAAGGCGGTGAGTCTTCTACTCACGCCTGCCACTTCCACGAAACACATCACCACGCGGCTAAAATGGATTTCCGCGTGCACTAGATACTCCCAAGGGAGTTGGGGGGTAGGCGCGCACCTCCTGCAAGTCACGGCAGCCCTGGTGGCACGCCTCCGAGTGAGAGGCTGTGCACTATGGGGCACATGTGCTAAAGAAGGCGGTGAGCCTTGTACTCACGCCTGCCACTTCCACGAAGCGCATGACAACGCCTCCAAAATGAAATCCCAGGTGCACTAGACCCAGGGGAGCCTCGGCAATAGACGCGCAACTCCGGGATATCACGGGCGACGGAGTGGCATGCGTGAGAGTGGGAGGCTGTGCAAGAGGAAGGGGTGAGCCTTGTACTCACGCCTGCCACTTCCCCGAAACACATCACCACGCGGCTAAAATGGATTCCCGCGTGCACTAGATAGTCCCAGGGGAGGTGGAGAGTAGGCGCGCACCTCCTGCAAGTCACGGCAGCCCTGGTGGCACGCCTCCGAGTGAGAGGCTGTGCACTATGGGGCACATGTGCTAAAGAAGGCGGTGAGCCTTGTACTCACGCCTGCCACTTCCACGATAGGCATGACAACGCCTCCAAAATGAAATCCCAGGTGCACTAGAGCCAGGGGAACCTGGGCAATAGACGCGCAACTCCGGGATATCACGGGCGAGGGAGTGGCATGCGTGAGAGTGGGAGGCTCTGCAAGAGGTAGGGGTGAGCCTTGTACTCATGCCTGCTAGTTCCACGAAACACATCACCACGCGGCCAAAACGGATTGCCGGGTGCACTAGATAGTCCCAGGGGAGGTGGAGAGTAGGCGCGCACCTCCTGCCAATCACGGGAGCCGTAGTGGCACGCCTGCCAGTGAGAGGCTGTGCACTGTGAGGCACATGTGCTAAAGAAGGCGGTGAGTCTTGTACTCACGCCTGCTAGTTCCACGAAACACATCACCACGCGGCCAAAACGGATATCCGGGTGCACTAGATAGTCCCAGGGGAGGTGGAGAGTAGGCGCGCACCTCCTGCCAAATCACGGGAGCCGTAGTGGCACGCCTGCCAGTGAGAGGCTGTGCACTGTGAGGCACATGTGCTAAAGAAGGCGGTGAGTCTTCTACTCACGCCTGCCACTTCCACGAAACACATCACCACGCGGCTAAAATGGATTTCCGCGTGCACTAGATACTCCCAAGGGAGTTGGGGGGTAGGCGCGCACCTCCTGCAAGTCACGGCAGCCCTGGTGGCACGCCTCCGAGTGAGAGGCTGTGCACTATGGGGCACATGTGCTAAAGAAGGCGGTGAGCCTTGTACTCACGCCTGCCACTTCCACGAAGCGCATCACCACGCGGCTAAAATGGATTCCCGCGTGCACTAGATAGTCCCAGGGGAGGTGGAGAGTAGGCGCGCACCTCCTGCAAGTCACGGCAGCCCTGGTGGCACGCCTCCGAGTGAGAGGCTGTGCACTATGGGGCACATGTGCTAAAGAAGGCGGTGAGCCTTGTACTCACGCCTGCCACTTCCACGATAGGCATGACAACGCCTCCAAAATGAAATCCCAGGTGCACTAGAGCCAGGGGAACCTCGGCAATAGACGCGCAACTCCGGGATATCACGGGCGAGGGAGTGGCATGCGTGAGAGTGGGAGGCTCTGCAAGAGGTAGGGGTGAGCCTTGTACTCACGCCTGCTAGTTCCACGAAACACATCACCACGCGGCCAAAACGGATTGCCGGGTGCACTAGACAGTCCCAGGGGAGGTGGAGAGTAGGCGCGCACCTCCTGCCAAATCACGGGAGCCGTAGTGGCACGCCTGCCAGTGAGAGGCTGTGCACTGTGAGGCACATGTGCTAAAGAAGGCGGTGAGTCTTCTACTCACGCCTGCCACTTCCACGAAACACATCACCACGCGGCTAAAATGGATTCCCGCGTGCACTAGATACTCCCAAGGGAGTTGGGGGGTAGGCGCGCACCTCCTGCAAGTCACGGCAGCCCTGGTGGCACGCCTCCGAGTGAGAGGCTGTGCACTATGGGGCACATGTGCTAAAGAAGGCGGTGAGTCTTCTACTCACGCCTGCCACTTCCACGAAACGCATCACCACGCGGCTAAAATGGATTCCCGCGTGCACTAGATACTCCCAAGGGAGTTGGGGGGTAGGCGCGCACCTCCTGCAAGTCACGGCAGCCCTGGTGGCACGCCTCCGAGTGAGAGGCTGTGCACTATGAGGCACATGTGCCAAAGAAGGCGGTGAGCCTTGTACTCACGCCTGCCACTTCCACGAAGCGCATGACAACGCCTCCAAAATGAAATCCCAGGTGCACTAGACCCAGGGAAACCTCGGCAATAGACGCGCAACTCCGGGATATCACGGGCGACGGAGTGGCATGCGTGAGAGTGGGAGGCTGTGCAAGAGGAAGGGGTGAGCCTTGTACTCACGCCTGCCACTTCCACGAAACACATCACCACGCGGCTAAAATGGATTCCCGCGTGCACTAGATAGTCCCAGGGGAGGTGGAGAGTAGGCGCGCACCTCCTGCAAGTCACGGCAGCCCTGGTGGCACGCCTCCGAGTGAGAGGCTGTGCACTATGGGGCACATGTGCTAAAGAAGGCGGTGAGCCTTGTACTCACGCCTGCCACTTCCACGAAACGCATGACAACGCCTCCAAAATGAAATCCCAGGTGCACTAGAGCCAGGGGAACCTCGGCAATAGACGCGCAACTCCGGGATATCACGGGCGACGGAGTGGCATGCGTGAGAGTGGGAGGCTGTGCAAGAGGAAGGGGTGAGTCTTCTACTCACGCCTGCCACTTCCACGAAACACATCACCACGCGGCTAAAATGGATTCCCGCGTGCACTAGATAGTCCCAAGGGAGTTGGGGGATAGGCGCGCACCTCCTGCAAGTCACGGCAGCCCTGGTGGCACGCCTCCGAGTGAGAGGCTGTGCACTATGGGGCACATGTGCTAAAGAAGGCGGTGAGCCTTGTACTCACGCCTGCCACTTCCACGAAGCGCATGACAACGCCTCCAAAATGAAATCCCAGGTGCACTAGACCCAGAGGAACCTCGGCAATAGACGCGCAACTCCGGGATATCACGGGCGACGGAGTGGCATGCGTGAGAGTGGGAGGCTGTGCAAGAGGAAGGGGTGAGCCTTGTACTCACGCCTGCCACGTCCACGAAACACATCACCACGCGGCGAAAATGGATTCCCGCGTGCACTAGATAGTCCCAGGGGAGGTGGAGAGTAGGCGCGCACCTCCTGCAAGTCACGGCAGCCCTGGTGGCACGCCTACGAGTGAGAGGCTGTGCACTATGGGGCACATGTGCTAAAGAAGGCGGTGAGCCTTGTACTCACGCCTGCCACTTCCACGAAACGCATGACAACGCCTCCAAAATGAAATCCCAGGTGCACTAGACCCAGGGGAACCTCGGCAATAGACGCGCAACTCCGGGATATCACGGGCGACGGAGTGGCATGCGTGAGAGTGGGAGGCTCTGCAAGAGGAAGGCGGTGAGTCTTGTACTCACGCCTGCTAGTTCCACGAAACACATCACCACGCGGCCAAAACGGATTGCCGGGTGCACTAGATAGTCCCAGGGGAGGTGGAGAGTAGGCGCGCACCTCCTGCCAAATCACGGGAGCCGTAGTGGCACGCCTGCCAGTGAGAGGCTGTGCACTGTGAGGCACATGTGCTAAAGAAGGCGGTGAGTCTTGTACTCACGCCTGCTAGTTCCACGAAACACATCACCACGCGGCCAAAACGGATATCCGGGTGCACTAGATAGTCCCAGGGGAGGTGGAGAGTAGGCGCGCACCTCCTGCCAAATCACGGGAGCCGTAGTGGCACGCCTGCCAGTGAGAGGCTGTGCACTGTGAGGCACATGTGCTAAAGAAGGCGGTGAGTCTTCTACTCACGCCTGCCACTTCCACGAAACACATCACCACGCGGCTAAAATGGATTTCCGCGTCCACTAGATACTCCCAAGGGAGTTGGGGGGTAGGCGCGCACCTCCTGCAAGTCACGGCAGCCCTGGTGGCACGCCTCCGAGTGAGAGGCTGTGCACTATGGGGCACATGTGCTAAAGAAGGCGGTGAGCCTTGTACTCACGCCTGCCACTTCCACGAAGCGCATGACAACGCCTCCAAAATGAAATCCCAGGTGCACTAGACCCAGGGGAGCCTCGGCAATAGACGCGCAACTCCGGGATATCACGGGCGACGGAGTGGCATGCGTGAGAGTGGGAGGCTGTGCAAGAGGAAGGGGTGAGCCTTGTACTCACGCCTGCCACTTCCCCGAAACACATCACCACGCGGCTAAAATGGATTCCCGCGTGCACTAGATAGTCCCAGGGGAGGTGGAGAGTAGGCGCGCACCTCCTGCAAGTCACGGCAGCCCTGGTGGCACGCCTCCGAGTGAGAGGCTGTGCACTATGGGGCACATGTGCTAAAGAAGGCGGTGAGCCTTGTACTCACGCCTGCCACTTCCACGATAGGCATGACAACGCCTCCAAAATGAAATCCCAGGTGCACTAGAGCCAGGGGAACCTCGGCAATAGACGCGCAACTCCGGGATATCACGGGCGAGGGAGTGGCATGCGTGAGAGTGGGAGGCTCTGCAAGAGGTAGGGGTGAGCCTTGTACTCACGCCTGCTAGTTCCACGAAACACATCACCACGCGGCCAAAACGGATTGCCGGGTGCACTAGACAGTCCCAGGGGAGGTGGAGAGTAGGCGCGCACCTCCTGCCAAATCACGGGAGCCGTAGTGGCACGCCTGCCAGTGAGAGGCTGTGCACTGTGAGGCACATGTGCTAAAGAAGGCGGTGAGTCTTCTACTCACGCCTGCCACTTCCACGAAACACATCACCACGCGGCTAAAATGGATTCCCGCGTGCACTAGATACTCCCAAGGGAGTTGGGGGGTAGGCGCGCACCTCCTGCAAGTCACGGCAGCCCTGGTGGCACGCCTCCGAGTGAGAGGCTGTGCACTATGGGGCACATGTGCTAAAGAAGGCGGTGAGTCTTCTACTCACGCCTGCCACTTCCACGAAACGCATCACCACGCGGCTAAAATGGATTCCCGCGTGCACTAGATACTCCCAAGGGAGTTGGGGGGTAGGCGCGCACCTCCTGCAAGTCACGGCAGCCCTGGTGGCACGCCTCCGAGTGAGAGGCTGTGCACTATGAGGCACATGTGCCAAAGAAGGCGGTGAGCCTTGTACTCACGCCTGCCACTTCCACGAAGCGCATGACAACGCCTCCAAAATGAAATCCCAGGTGCACTAGACCCAGGGAAACCTCGGCAATAGACGCGCAACTCCGGGATATCACGGGCGACGGAGTGGCATGCGTGAGAGTGGGAGGCTGTGCAAGAGGAAGGGGTGAGCCTTGTACTCACGCCTGCCACTTCCACGAAACACATCACCACGCGGCTAAAATGGATTCCCGCGTGCACTAGATAGTCCCAGGGGAGGTGGAGAGTAGGCGCGCACCTCCTGCAAGTCACGGCAGCCCTGGTGGCACGCCTCCGAGTGAGAGGCTGTGCACTATGGGGCACATGTGCTAAAGAAGGCGGTGAGCCTTGTACTCACGCCTGCCACTTCCACGAAACGCATGACAACGCCTCCAAAATGAAATCCCAGGTGCACTAGAGCCAGGGGAACCTCGGCAATAGACGCGCAACTCCGGGATATCACGGGCGACGGAGTGGCATGCGTGAGAGTGGGAGGCTGTGCAAGAGGAAGGGGTGAGTCTTCTACTCACGCCTGCCACTTCCACGAAACACATCACCACGCGGCTAAAATGGATTCCCGCGTGCACCAGATAGTCCCAAGGGAGTTGGGGGATAGGCGCGCACCTCCTGCAAGTCACGGCAGCCCTGGTGGCACGCCTCCGAGTGAGAGGCTGTGCACTATGGGGCACATGTGCTAAAGAAGGCGGTGAGCCTTGTACTCACGCCTGCCACTTCCACGAAGCGCATGACAACGCCTCCAAAATGAAATCCCAGGTGCACTAGACCCAGAGGAACCTCGGCAATAGACGCGCAACTCCGGGATATCACGGGCGACGGAGTGGCATGCGTGAGAGTGGGAGGCTGTGCAAGAGGAAGGGGTGAGCCTTGTACTCACGCCTGCCACGTCCACGAAACACATCACCACGCGGCGAAAATGGATTCCCGCGTGCACTAGATAGTCCCAGGGGAGGTGGAGAGTAGGCGCGCACCTCCTGCAAGTCACGGCGGCCCTGGTGGCACGCCTACGAGTGAGAGGCTGTGCACTATGGGGCACATGTGCTAAAGAAGGCGGTGAGCCTTGTACTCACGCCTGCCACTTCCACGAAACGCATGACAACGCCTCCAAAATGAAATCCCAGGTGCACTAGACCCAGGGGAACCTCGGCAATAGACGCGCAACTCCGGGATATCACGGGCGACGGAGTGGCATGCGTGAGAGTGGGAGGCTCTGCAAGAGGAAGGCGGTGAGTCTTGTACTCACGCCTGCTAGTTCCACGAAACACATCACCACGCGGCCAAAACGGATTGCCGGGTGCACTAGATAGTCCCAGGGGAGGTGGAGAGTAGGCGCGCACCTCCTGCCAAATCACGGGAGCCGTAGTGGCACGCCTGCCAGTGAGAGGCTGTGCACTGTGAGGCACATGTGCTAAAGAAGGCGGTGAGTCTTGTACTCACGCCTGCTAGTTCCACGAAACACATCACCACGCGGCCAAAACGGATATCCGGGTGCAGTAGATAGTCCCAGGGGAGGTGGAGAGTAGGCGCGCACCTCCTGCCAAATCACGGGAGCCGTAGTGGCACGCCTGCCAGTGAGAGGCTGTGCACTGTGAGGCACATGTGCTAAAGAAGGCGGTGAGTCTTCTACTCACGCCTGCCACTTCCACGAAACACATCACCACGCGGCTAAAATGGATTTCCGCGTGCACTAGATACTCCCAAGGGAGTTGGGGGGTAGGCGCGCACCTCCTGCAAGTCACGGCAGCCCTGGTGGCACGCCTCCGAGTGAGAGGCTGTGCACTATGGGGCACATGTGCTAAAGAAGGCGGTGAGCCTTGTACTCACGCCTGCCACTTCCACGAAGCGCATGACAACGCCTCCAAAATGAAATCCCAGGTGCACTAGACCCAGGGGAGCCTCGGCAATAGACGCGCAACTCCGGGATATCACGGGCGACGGAGTGGCATGCGTGAGAGTGGGAGGCTGTGCAAGAGGAAGGGGTGAGCCTTGTACTCACGCCTGCCACTTCCCCGAAACACATCACCACGCGGCTAAAATGGATTCCCGCGTGCACTAGATAGTCCCAGGGGAGGTGGAGAGTAGGCGCGCACCTCCTGCAAGTCACGGCAGCCCTGGTGGCACGCCTCCGAGTGAGAGGCTGTGCACTATGGGGCACATGTGCTAAAGAAGGCGGTGAGCCTTGTACTCACGCCTGCCACTTCCACGATAGGCATGACAACGCCTCCAAAATGAAATCCCAGGTGCACTAGAGCCAGGGGAACCTGGGCAATAGACGCGCAACTCCGGGATATCACGGGCGAGGGAGTGGCATGCGTGAGAGTGGGAGGCTCTGCAAGAGGTAGGGGTGAGCCTTGTACTCATGCCTGCTAGTTCCACGAAACACATCACCACGCGGCCAAAACGGATTGCCGGGTGCACTAGACAGTCCCAGGGGAGGTGGAGAGTAGGCGCGCACCTCCTGCCAAATCACGGGAGCCGTAGTGGCACGCCTGCCAGTGAGAGGCTGTGCACTGTGAGGCACATGTGCTAAAGAAGGCGGTGAGTCTTCTACTCACGCCTGCCACTTCCACGAAACACATCACCACGCGGCTAAAATGGATTCCCGCGTGCACTAGATACTCCCAAGGGAGTTGGGGGGTAGGCGCGCACCTCCTGCAAGTCACGGCAGCCCTGGTGGCACGCCTCCGAGTGAGAGGCTGTGCACTATGGGGCACATGTGCTAAAGAAGGCGGTGAGTCTTCTACTCACGCCTGCCACTTCCACGAAACGCATCACCACGCGGGTAAAATGGATTCCCGCGTGCACTAGATACTCCCAAGGGAGTTGGGGGGTAGGCGCGCACCTCCTGCAAGTCACGGCAGCCCTGGTGGCACGCCTCCGAGTGAGAGGCTGTGCACTATGAGGCACATGTGCCAAAGAAGGCGGTGAGCCTTGTACTCACGCCTGCCACTTCCACGAAGCGCATGACAACGCCTCCAAAATGAAATCCCAGGTGCACTAGACCCAGGGAAACCTCGGCAATAGACGCGCAACTCCGGGATATCACGGGCGACGGAGTGGCATGCGTGAGAGTGGGAGGCTGTGCAAGAGGAAGGGGTGAGCCTTGTACTCACGCCTGCCACTTCCACGAAACACATCACCACGCGGCTAAAATGGATTCCCGCGTGCACTAGATAGTCCCAGGGGAGGTGGAGAGTAGGCGC
Source organism: Stylophora pistillata (assembly GCF_964205215.1). Lineage (NCBI taxonomy): Eukaryota > Metazoa > Cnidaria > Anthozoa > Scleractinia > Pocilloporidae > Stylophora > Stylophora pistillata. The sequence goes on along the minus strand of NW_028290781.1, from coordinate 182,628 downwards.
GCACCTCCTGCAAGTCACGGCAGCCCTGGTGGCACGCCTCCGAGTGAGAGGCTGTGCACTATGGGGCACATGTGCTAAAGAAGGCGGTGAGCCTTGTACTCACGCCTGCCACTTCCACGAAGCGCATGACAACGCCTCCAAAATGAAATCCCAGGTGCACTAGACCCAGAGGAACCTCGGCAATAGACGCGCAACTCCGGGATATCACGGGCGACGGAGTGGCATGCGTGAGAGTGGGAGGCTGTGCAAGAGGAAGGGGTGAGCCTTGTACTCACGCCTGCCACGTCCACGAAACACATCACCACGCGGCGAAAATGGATTCCCGCGTGCACTAGATAGTCCCAGGGGAGGTGGAGAGTAGGCGCGCACCTCCTGCAAGTCACGGCAGCCCTGGTGGCACGCCTACGAGTGAGAGGCTGTGCACTATGGGGCACATGTGCTAAAGAAGGCGGTGAGCCTTGTACTCACGCCTGCCACTTCCACGAAACGCATGACAACGCCTCCAAAATGAAATCCCAGGTGCACTAGACCCAGGGGAACCTCGGCAATAGACGCGCAACTCCGGGATATCACGGGCGACGGAGTGGCATGCGTGAGAGTGGGAGGCTCTGCAAGAGGAAGGCGGTGAGTCTTGTACTCACGCCTGCTAGTTCCACGAAACACATCACCACGCGGCCAAAACGGATTGCCGGGTGCACTAGATAGTCCCAGGGGAGGTGGAGAGTAGGCGCGCACCTCCTGCCAAATCACGGGAGCCGTAGTGGCACGCCTGCCAGTGAGAGGCTGTGCAGTGTGAGGCACATGTGCTAAAGAAGGCGGTGAGTCTTGTACTCACGCCTGCTAGTTCCACGAAACACATCACCACGCGGCCAAAACGGATATCCGGGTGCACTAGATAGTCCCAGGGGAGGTGGAGAGTAGGCGCGCACCTCCTGCCAAATCACGGGAGCCGTAGTGGCACGCCTGCCAGTGAGAGGCTGTGCACTGTGAGGCACATGTGCTAAAGAAGGCGGTGAGTCTTCTACTCACGCCTGCCACTTCCACGAAACACATCACCACGCGGCTAAAATGGATTTCCGCGTGCACTAGATACTCCCAAGGGAGTCGGGGGGTAGGCGCGCACCTCCTGCAAGTCACGGCAGCCCTGGTGGCACGCCTCCGAGTGAGAGGCTGTGCACTATGGGGCACATGTGCTAAAGAAGGCGGTGAGCCTTGTACTCACGCCTGCCACTTCCACGAAGCGCATGACAACGCCTCCAAAATGAAATCCCAGGTGCACTAGACCCAGGGGAGCCTCGGCAATAGACGCGCAACTCCGGGATATCACGGGCGACGGAGTGGCATGCGTGAGAGTGGGAGGCTGTGCAAGAGGAAGGGGTGAGCCTTGTACTCACGCCTGCCACTTCCACGAAACACATCACCACGCGGCTAAAATGGATTCCCGCGTGCACTAGATAGTCCCAGGGGAGGTGGAGAGTAGGCGCGCACCTCCTGCAAGTCACGGCAGCCCTGGTGGCACGCCTCCGAGTGAGAGGCTGTGCACTATGGGGCACATGTGCTAAAGAAGGCGGTGAGCCTTGTACTCACGCCTGCCACTTCCACGATAGGCATGACAACGCCTCCAAAATGAAATCCCAGGTGCACTAGAGCCAGGGGAACCTCGGCAATAGACGCGCAACTCCGGGATATCACGGGCGAGGGAGTGGCATGCGTGAGAGTGGGAGGCTCTGCAAGAGGTAGGGGTGAGCCTTTTACTCACGCCTGCTAGTTCCACGAAACACATCACCACGCGGCCAAAACGGATTGCCGGGTGCACTAGACAGTCCCAGGGGAGGTGGAGAGTAGGCGCGCACCTCCTGCCAAATCACGGGAGCCGTAGTGGCACGCCTGCCAGTGAGAGGCTGTGCACTGTGAGGCACATGTGCTAAAGAAGGCGGTGAGTCTTCTACTCACGCCTGCCACTTCCACGAAACACATCACCACGCGGCTAAAATGGATTCCCGCGTGCACTAGATACTCCCAAGGGAGTTGGGGGGTAGGCGCGCACCTCCTGCAAGTCACGGCAGCCCTGGTGGCACGCCTCCGAGTGAGAGGCTGTGCACTATGGGGCACATGTGCTAAAGAAGGCGGTGAGTCTTCTACTCACGCCTGCCACTTCCACGAAACGCATCACCACGCGGCTAAAATGGATTCCCGCGTGCACTAGATACTCCCAAGGGAGTTGGGGGGTAGGCGCGCACCTCCTGCAAGTCACGGCAGCCCTGGTGGCACGCCTCCGAGTGAGAGGCTGTGCACTATGAGGCACATGTGCCAAAGAAGGCGGTGAGCCTTGTACTCACGCCTGCCACTTCCACGAAGCGCATGACAACGCCTCCAAAATGAAATCCCAGGTGCACTAGACCCAGGGAAACCTCGGCAATAGACGCGCAACTCCGGGATATCACGGGCGACGGAGTGGCATGCGTGAGAGTGGGAGGCTGTGCAAGAGGAAGGGGTGAGCCTTGTACTCACGCCTGCCACTTCCACGAAACACATCACCACGCGGCTAAAATGGATTCCCGCGTGCACTAGATAGTCCCAGGGGAGGTGGAGAGTAGGCGCGCACCTCCTGCAAGTCACGGCAGCCCTGGTGGCACGCCTCCGAGTGAGAGGCTGTGCACTATGGGGCACATGTGCTAAAGAAGGCGGTGAGCCTTGTACTCACGCCTGCCACTTCCACGAAACGCATGACAACGCCTCCAAAATGAAATCCCAGGTGCACTAGAGCCAGGGGAACCTCGGCAATAGACGCGCAACTCCGGGATATCACGGGCGACGGAGTGGCATGCGTGAGAGTGGGAGGCTGTGCAAGAGGAAGGGGTGAGTCTTCTACTCACGCCTGCCACTTCCACGAAACACATCACCACGCGGCTAAAATGGATTCCCGCGTGCACCAGATAGTCCCAAGGGAGTTGGGGGATAGGCGCGCACCTCCTGCAAGTCACGGCAGCCCTGGTGGCACGCCTCCGAGTGAGAGGCTGTGCACTATGGGGCACATGTGCTAAAGAAGGCGGTGAGCCTTGTACTCACGCCTGCCACTTCCACGAAGCGCATGACAACGCCTCCAAAATGAAATCCCAGGTGCACTAGACCCAGAGGAACCTCGGCAATAGACGCGCAACTCCGGGATATCACGGGCGACGGAGTGGCATGCGTGAGAGTGGGAGGCTGTGCAAGAGGAAGGGGTGAGCCTTGTACTCACGCCTGCCACGTCCACGAAACACATCACCACGCGGCGAAAATGGATTCCCGCGTGCACTAGATAGTCCCAGGGGAGGTGGAGAGTAGGCGCGCACCTCCTGCAAGTCACGGCAGCCCTGGTGGCACGCCTACGAGTGAGAGGCTGTGCACTATGGGGCACATGTGCTAAAGAAGGCGGTGAGCCTTGTACTCACGCCTGCCACTTCCACGAAACGCATGACAACGCCTCCAAAATGAAATCCCAGGTGCACTAGACCCAGGGGAACCTCGGCAATAGACGCGCAACTCCGGGATATCACGGGCGACGGAGTGGCATGCGTGAGAGTGGGAGGCTCTGCAAGAGGAAGGCGGTGAGTCTTGTACTCACGCCTGCTAGTTCCACGAAACACATCACCACGCGGCCAAAACGGATTGCCGGGTGCACTAGATAGTCCCAGGGGAGGTGGAGAGTAGGCGCGCACCTCCTGCCAAATCACGGGAGCCGTAGTGGCACGCCTGCCAGTGAGAGGCTGTGCACTGTGAGGCACATGTGCTAAAGAAGGCGGTGAGTCTTGTACTCACGCCTGCTAGTTCCACGAAACACATCACCACGCGGCCAAAACGGATATCCGGGTGCACTAGATAGTCCCAGGGGAGGTGGAGAGTAGGCGCGCACCTCCTGCCAAATCACGGGAGCCGTAGTGGCACGCCTGCCAGTGAGAGGCTGTGCACTGTGAGGCACATGTGCTAAAGAAGGCGGTGAGTCTTCTACTCACGCCTGCCACTTCCACGAAACACATCACCACGCGGCTAAAATGGATTTCCGCGTGCACTAGATACTCCCAAGGGAGTTGGGGGGTAGGCGCGCACCTCCTGCAAGTCACGGCAGCCCTGGTGGCACGCCTCCGAGTGAGAGGCTGTGCACTATGGGGCACATGTGCTAAAGAAGGCGGTGAGCCTTGTACTCACGCCTGCCACTTCCACGAAGCGCATGACAACGCCTCCAAAATGAAATCCCAGGTGCACTAGACCCAGGGGAGCCTCGGCAATAGACGCGCAACTCCGGGATATCACGGGCGACGGAGTGGCATGCGTGAGAGTGGGAGGCTGTGCAAGAGGAAGGGGTGAGCCTTGTACTCACGCCTGCCACTTCCCCGAAACACATCACCACGCGGCTAAAATGGATTCCCGCGTGCACTAGATAGTCCCAGGGGAGGTGGAGAGTAGGCGCGCACCTCCTGCAAGTCACGGCAGCCCTGGTGGCACGCCTCCGAGTGAGAGGCTGTGCACTATGGGGCACATGTGCTAAAGAAGGCGGTGAGCCTTGTACTCACGCCTGCCACTTCCACGATAGGCATGACAACGCCTCCAAAATGAAATCCCAGGTGCACTAGAGCCAGGGGAACCTCGGCAATAGACGCGCAACTCCGGGATATCACGGGCGAGGGAGTGGCATGCGTGAGAGTGGGAGGCTCTGCAAGAGGTAGGGGTGAGCCTTGTACTCACGCCTGCTAGTTCCACGAAACACATCACCACGCGGCCAAAACGGATTGCCGGGTGCACTAGACAGTCCCAGGGGAGGTGGAGAGTAGGCGCGCACCTCCTGCCAAATCACGGGAGCCGTAGTGGCACGCCTGCCAGTGAGAGGCTGTGCACTGTGAGGCACATGTGCTAAAGAAGGCGGTGAGTCTTCTACTCACGCCTGCCACTTCCACGAAACACATCACCACGCGGCTAAAATGGATTCCCGCGTGCACTAGATACTCCCAAGGGAGTTGGGGGGTAGGCGCGCACCTCCTGCAAGTCACGGCAGCCCTGGTGGCACGCCTCCGAGTGAGAGGCTGTGCACTATGGGGCACATGTGCTAAAGAAGGCGGTGAGTCTTCTACTCACGCCTGCCACTTCCACGAAACGCATCACCACGCGGCTAAAATGGATTCCCGCGTGCACTAGATACTCCCAAGGGAGTTGGGGGGTAGGCGCGCACCTCCTGCAAGTCACGGCAGCCCTGGTGGCACGCCTCCGAGTGAGAGGCTGTGCACTATGAGGCACATGTGCCAAAGAAGGCGGTGAGCCTTGTACTCACGCCTGCCACTTCCACGAAGCGCATGACAACGCCTCCAAAATGAAATCCCAGGTGCACTAGACCCAGGGAAACCTCGGCAATAGACGCGCAACTCCGGGATATCACGGGCGACGGAGTGGCATGCGTGAGAGTGGGAGGCTGTGCAAGAGGAAGGGGTGAGCCTTGTACTCACGCCTGCCACTTCCACGAAACACATCACCACGCGGCTAAAATGGATTCCCGCGTGCACTAGATAGTCCCAGGGGAGGTGGAGAGTAGGCGCGCACCTCCTGCAAGTCACGGCAGCCCTGGTGGCACGCCTCCGAGTGAGAGGCTGTGCACTATGGGGCACATGTGCTAAAGAAGGCGGTGAGCCTTGTACTCACGCCTGCCACTTCCACGAAACGCATGACAACGCCTCCAAAATGAAATCCCAGGTGCACTAGAGCCAGGGGAACCTCGGCAATAGACGCGCAACTCCGGGATATCACGGGCGACGGAGTGGCATGCGTGAGAGTGGGAGGCTGTGCAAGAGGAAGGGGTGAGTCTTCTACTCACGCCTGCCACTTCCACGAAACACATCACCACGCGGCTAAAATGGATTCCCGCGTGCACTAGATAGTCCCAAGGGAGTTGGGGGATAGGCGCGCACCTCCTGCAAGTCACGGCAGCCCTGGTGGCACGCCTCCAAGTGAGAGGCTGTGCACTATGGGGCACATGTGCTAAAGAAGGCGGTGAGCCTTGTACTCACGCCTGCCACTTCCACGAAGCGCATGACAACGCCTCCAAAATGAAATCCCAGGTGCACTAGACCCAGAGGAACCTCGGCAATAGACGCGCAACTCCGGGATATCACGGGCGACGGAGTGGCATGCGTGAGAGTGGGAGGCTGTGCAAGAGGAAGGGGTGAGCCTTGTACTCACGCCTGCCACGTCCACGAAACACATCACCACGCGGCGAAAATGGATTCCCGCGTGCACTAGATAGTCCCAGGGGAGGTGGAGAGTAGGCGCGCACCTCCTGCAAGTCACGGCAGCCCTGGTGGCACGCCTACGAGTGAGAGGCTGTGCACTATGGGGCACATGTGCTAAAGAAGGCGGTGAGCCTTGTACTCACGCCTGCCACTTCCACGAAACGCATGACAACGCCTCCAAAATGAAATCCCAGGTGCACTAGACCCAGGGGAACCTCGGCAATAGACGCGCAACTCCGGGATATCACGGGCGACGGAGTGGCATGCGTGAGAGTGGGAGGCTCTGCAAGAGGAAGGCGGTGAGTCTTGTACTCACGCCTGCTAGTTCCACGAAACACATCACCACGCGGCCAAAACGGATTGCCGGGTGCACTAGATAGTCCCAGGGGAGGTGGAGAGTAGGCGCGCACCTCCTGCCAAATCACGGGAGCCGTAGTGGCACGCCTGCCAGTGAGAGGCTGTGCACTGTGAGGCACATGTGCTAAAGAAGGCGGTGAGTCTTGTACTCACGCCTGCTAGTTCCACGAAACACATCACCACGCGGCCAAAACGGATATCCGGGTGCACTAGATAGTCCCAGGGGAGGTGGAGAGTAGGCGCGCACCTCCTGCCAAATCACGGGAGCCGTAGTGGCACGCCTGCCAGTGAGAGGCTGTGCACTGTGAGGCACATGTGCTAAAGAAGGCGGTGAGTCTTCTACTCACGCCTGCCACTTCCACGAAACACATCACCACGCGGCTAAAATGGATTTCCGCGTGCACTAGATACTCCCAAGGGAGTTGGGGGGTAGGCGCGCACCTCCTGCAAGTCACGGCAGCCCTGGTGGCACGCCTCCGAGTGAGAGGCTGTGCACTATGGGGCACATGTGCTAAAGAAGGCGGTGAGCCTTGTACTCACGCCTGCCACTTCAACGAAGCGCATGACAACGCCTCCAAAATGAAATCCCAGGTGCACTAGACCCAGGGGAGCCTCGGCAATAGACGCGCAACTCCGGGATATCACGGGCGACGGAGTGGCATGCGTGAGAGTGGGAGGCTGTGCAAGAGGAAGGGGTGAGCCTTGTACTCACGCCTGCCACTTCCCCGAAACACATCACCACGCGGCTAAAATGGATTCCCGCGTGCACTAGATAGTCCCAGGGGAGGTGGAGAGTAGGCGCGCACCTCCTGCAAGTCACGGCAGCCCTGGTGGCACGCCTCCGAGTGAGAGGCTGTGCACTATGGGGCACATGTGCTAAAGAAGGCGGTGAGCCTTGTACTCACGCCTGCCACTTCCACGATAGGCATGACAACGCCTCCAAAATGAAATCCCAGGTGCACTAGAGCCAGGGGAACCTCGGCAATAGACGCGCAACTCCGGGATATCACGGGCGAGGGAGTGGCATGCGTGAGAGTGGGAGGCTCTGCAAGAGGTAGGGGTGAGCCTTGTACTCACGCCTGCTAGTTCCACGAAACACATCACCACGCGGCCAAAACGGATTGCCGGGTGCACTAGACAGTCCCAGGGGAGGTGGAGAGTAGGCGCGCACCTCCTGCCAAATCACGGGAGCCGTAGTGGCACGCCTGCCAGTGAGAGGCTGTGCACTGTGAGGCACATGTGCTAAAGAAGGCGGTGAGTCTTCTACTCACGCCTGCCACTTCCACGAAACACATCACCACGCGGCTAAAATGGATTCCCGCGTGCACTAGATACTCCCAAGGGAGTTGGGGGGTAGGCGCGCACCTCCTGCAAGTCACGGCAGCCCTGGTGGCACGCCTCCGAGTGAGAGGCTGTGCACTATGGGGCACATGTGCTAAAGAAGGCGGTGAGTCTTCTACTCACGCCTGCCACTTCCACGAAACGCATCACCACGCGGCTAAAATGGATTCCCGCGTGCACTAGATACTCCCAAGGGAGTTGGGGGGTAGGCGCGCACCTCCTGCAAGTCACGGCAGCCCTGGTGGCACGCCTCCGAGTGAGAGGCTGTGCACTATGAGGCACATGTGCCAAAGAAGGCGGTGAGCCTTGTACTCACGCCTGCCACTTCCACGAAGCGCATGACAACGCCTCCAAAATGAAATCCCAGGTGCACTAGACCCAGGGAAACCTCGGCAATAGACGCGCAACTCCGGGATATCACGGGCGACGGAGTGGCATGCGTGAGAGTGGGAGGCTGTGCAAGAGGAAGGGGTGAGCCTTGTACTCACGCCTGCCACTTCCACGAAACACATCACCACGCGGCTAAAATGGATTCCCGCGTGCACTAGATAGTCCCAGGGGAGGTGGAGAGTAGGCGCGCACCTCCTGCAAGTCACAGCAGCCCTGGTGGCACGCCTCCGAGTGAGAGGCTGTGCACTATGGGGCACATGTGCTAAAGAAGGCGGTGAGCCTTGTACTCACGCCTGCCACTTCCACGAAACGCATGACAACGCCTCCAAAATGAAATCCCAGGTGCACTAGAGCCAGGGGAACCTCGGCAATAGACGCGCAACTCCGGGATATCACGGGCGACGGAGTGGCATGCGTGAGAGTGGGAGGCTGTGCAAGAGGAAGGGGTGAGTCTTCTACTCACGCCTGCCACTTCCACGAAACACATCACCACGCGGCTAAAATGGATTCCCGCGTGCACCAGATAGTCCCAAGGGAGTTGGGGGATAGGCGCGCACCTCCTGCAAGTCACGGCAGCCCTGGTGGCACGCCTCCGAGTGAGAGGCTGTGCACTATGGGGCACATGTGCTAAAGAAGGCGGTGAGCCTTGTACTCACGCCTGCCACTTCCACGAAGCGCATGACAACGCCTCCAAAATGAAATCCCAGGTGCACTAGACCCAGAGGAACCTCGGCAATAGACGCGCAACTCCGGGATATCACGGGCGACGGAGTGGCATGCGTGAGAGTGGGAGGCTGTGCAAGAGGAAGGGGTGAGCCTTGTACTCACGCCTGCCACGTCCACGAAACACATCACCACGCGGCGAAAATGGATTCCCGCGTGCACTAGATAGTCCCAGGGGAGGTGGAGAGTAGGCGCGCACCTCCTGCAAGTCACGGCAGCCCTGGTGGCACGCCTACGAGTGAGAGGCTGTGCACTATGGGGCACATGTGCTAAAGAAGGCGGTGAGCCTTGTACTCACGCCTGCCACTTCCACGAAACGCATGACAACGCCTCCAAAATGAAATCCCAGGTGCACTAGACCCAGGGGAACCTCGGCAATAGACGCGCAACTCCGGGATATCACGGGCGACGGAGTGGCATGCGTGAGAGTGGGAGGCTCTGCAAGAGGAAGGCGGTGAGTCTTGTACTCACGCCTGCTAGTTCCACGAAACACATCACCACGCGGCCAAAACGGATTGCCGGGTGCACTAGATAGTCCCAGGGGAGGTGGAGAGTAGGCGCGCACCTCCTGCCAAATCACGGGAGCCGTAGTGGCACGCCTGCCAGTGAGAGGCTGTGCACTGTGAGGCACATGTGCTAAAGAAGGCGGTGAGTCTTGTACTCACGCCTGCTAGTTCCACGAAACACATCACCACGCGGCCAAAACGGATATCCGGGTGCACTAGATAGTCCCAGGGGAGGTGGAGAGTAGGCGCGCACCTCCTGCCAAATCACGGGAGCCGTAGTGGCACGCCTGCCAGTGAGAGGCTGTGCACTGTGAGGCACATGTGCTAAAGAAGGCGGTGAGTCTTCTACTCACGCCTGCCACTTCCACGAAACACATCACCACGCGGCTAAAATGGATTTCCGCGTGCACTAGATACTCCCAAGGGAGTTGGGGGGTAGGCGCGCACCTCCTGCAAGTCACGGCAGCCCTGGTGGCACGCCTCCGAGTGAGAGGCTGTGCACTATGGGGCACATGTGCTAAAGAAGGCGGTGAGCCTTGTTCTCACGCCTGCCACTTCCACGAAGCGCATGACAACGCCTCCAAAATGAAATCCCAGGTGCACTAGACCCAGGGGAGCCTCGGCAATAGACGCGCAACTCCGGGATATCACGGGCGACGGAGTGGCATGCGTGAGAGTGGGAGGCTGTGCAAGAGGAAGGGGTGAGCCTTGTACTCACGCCTGCCACTTCCCCGAAACACATCACCACGCGGCTAAAATGGATTCCCGCGTGCACTAGATAGTCCCAGGGGAGGTGGAGAGTAGGCGCGCACCTCCTGCAAGTCACGGCAGCCCTGGTGGCACGCCTCCGAGTGAGAGGCTGTGCACTATGGGGCACATGTGCTAAAGAAGGCGGTGAGCCTTGTACTCACGCCTGCCACTTCCACGATAGGCATGACAACGCCTCCAAAATGAAATCCCAGGTGCACTAGAGCCAGGGGAACCTCGGCAATAGACGCGCAACTCCGGGATATCACGGGCGAGGGAGTGGCATGCGTGAGAGTGGGAGGCTCTGCAAGAGGTAGGGGTGAGCCTTGTACTCACGCCTGCTAGTTCCACGAAACACATCACCACGCGGCCAAAACGGATTGCCGGGTGCACTAGACAGTCCCAGGGGAGGTGGAGAGTAGGCGCGCACCTCCTGCCAAATCACGGGAGCCGTAGTGGCACGCCTGCCAGTGAGAGGCTGTGCACTGTGAGGCACATGTGCTAAAGAAGGCGGTGAGTCTTCTACTCACGCCTGCCACTTCCACGAAACACATCACCACGCGGCTAAAATGGATTCCCGCGTGCACTAGATACTCCCAAGGGAGTTGGGGGGTAGGCGCGCACCTCCTGCAAGTCACGGCAGCCCTGGTGGCACGCCTCCGAGTGAGAGGCTGTGCACTATGGGGCACATGTGCTAAAGAAGGCGGTGAGTCTTCTACTCACGCCTGCCACTTCCACGAAACGCATCACCACGCGGCTAAAATGGATTCCCGCGTGCACTAGATACTCCCAAGGGAGTTGGGGGGTAGGCGCGCACCTCCTGCAAGTCACGGCAGCCCTGGTGGCACGCCTCCGAGTGAGAGGCTGTGCACTATGAGGCACATGTGCCAAAGAAGGCGGTGAGCCTTGTACTCACGCCTGCCACTTCCACGAAGCGCATGACAACGCCTCCAAAATGAAATCCCAGGTGCACTAGACCCAGGGAAACCTCGGCAATAGACGCGCAACTCCGGGATATCACGGGCGACGGAGTGGCATGCGTGAGAGTGGGAGGCTGTGCAAGAGGAAGGGGTGAGCCTTGTACTCACGCCTGCCACTTCCACGAAACACATCACCACGCGGCTAAAATGGATTCCCGCGTGCACTAGATAGTCCCAGGGGAGGTGGAGAGTAGGCGCGCACCTCCTGCAAGTCACGGCAGCCCTGGTGGCACGCCTCCGAGTGAGAGGCTGTGCACTATGGGGCACATGTGCTAAAGAAGGCGGTGAGCCTTGTACTCACGCCTGCCACTTCCACGAAACGCATGACAACGCCTCCAAAATGAAATCCCAGGTGCACTAGAGCCAGGGGAACCTCGGCAATAGACGCGCAACTCCGGGATATCACGGGCGACGGAGTGGCATGCGTGAGAGTGGGAGGCTGTGCAAGAGGAAGGGGTGAGTCTTCTACTCACGCCTGCCACTTCCACGAAACACATCACCACGCGGCTAAAATGGATTCCCGCGTGCACCAGATAGTCCCAAGGGAGTTGGGGGATAGGCGCGCACCTCCTGCAAGTCACGGCAGCCCTGGTGGCACGCCTCCGAGTGAGAGGCTGTGCACTATGGGGCACATGTGCTAAAGAAGGCGGTGAGCCTTGTACTCACGCCTGCCACTTCCACGAAGCGCATGACAACGCCTCCAAAATGAAATCCCAGGTGCACTAGACCCAGAGGAACCTCGGCAATAGACGCGCAACTCCGGGATATCACGGGCGACGGAGTGGCATGCGTGAGAGTGGGAGGCTGTGCAAGAGGAAGGGGTGAGCCTTGTACTCACGCCTGCCACGTCCACGAAACACATCACCACGCGGCGAAAATGGATTCCCGCGTGCACTAGATAGTCCCAGGGGAGGTGGAGAGTAGGCGCGCACCTCCTGCAAGTCACGGCAGCCCTGGTGGCACGCCTACGAGTGAGAGGCTGTGCACTATGGGGCACATGTGCTAAAGAAGGCGGTGAGCCTTGTACTCACGCCTCCCACTTCCACGAAACGCATGACAACGCCTCCAAAATGAAATCCCAGGTGCACTAGACCCAGGGGAACCTCGGCAATAGACGCGCAACTCCGGGATATCACGGGCGACGGAGTGGCATGCGTGAGAGTGGGAGGCTCTGCAAGAGGAAGGCGGTGAGTCTTGTACTCACGCCTGCTAGTTCCACGAAACACATCACCACGCGGCCAAAACGGATTGCCGGGTGCACTAGATAGTCCCAGGGGAGGTGGAGAGTAGGCGCGCACCTCCTGCCAAATCACGGGAGCCGTAGTGGCACGCCTGCCAGTGAGAGGCTGTGCACTGTGAGGCACATGTGCTAAAGAAGGCGGTGAGTCTTGTACTCACGCCTGCTAGTTCCACGAAACACATCACCACGCGGCCAAAACGGATATCCGGGTGCACTAGATAGTCCCAGGGGAGGTGGAGAGTAGGCGCGCACCTCCTGCCAAATCACGGGAGCCGTAGTGGCACGCCTGCCAGTGAGAGGCTGTGCACTGTGAGGCACATGTGCTAAAGAAGGCGGTGAGTCTTCTACTCACGCCTGCCACTTCCACGAAACACATCACCACGCGGCTAAAATGGATTTCCGCGTGCACTAGATACTCCCAAGGGAGTTGGGGGGTAGGCGCGCACCTCCTGCAAGTCACGGCAGCCCTGGTGGCACGCCTCCGAGTGAGAGGCTGTGCACTATGGGGCACATGTGCTAAAGAAGGCGGTGAGCCTTGTACTCACGCCTGCCACTTCCACGAAGCGCATGACAACGCCTCCAAAATGAAATCCCAGGTGCACTAGACCCAGGGGAGCCTCGGCAATAGACGCGCAACTCCGGGATATCACGGGCGACGGAGTGGCATGCGTGAGAGTGGGAGGCTGTGCAAGAGGAAGGGGTGAGCCTTGTACTCACGCCTGCCACTTCCCCGAAACACATCACCACGCGGCTAAAATGGATTCCCGCGTGCACTAGATAGTCCCAGGGGAGGTGGAGAGTAGGCGCGCACCTCCTGCAAGTCACGGCAGCCCTGGTGGCACGCCTCCGAGTGAGAGGCTGTGCACTATGGGGCACATGTGCTAAAGAAGGCGGTGAGCCTTGTACTCACGCCTGCCACTTCCACGATAGGCATGACAACGCCTCCAAAATGAAATCCCAGGTGCACTAGAGCCAGGGGAACCTCGGCAATAGACGCGCAACTCCGGGATATCACGGGCGAGGGAGTGGCATGCGTGAGAGTGGGAGGCTCTGCAAGAGGTAGGGGTGAGCCTTGTACTCACGCCTGCTAGTTCCACGAAACACATCACCACGCGGCCAAAACGGATTGCCGGGTGCACTAGACAGTCCCAGGGGAGGTGGAGAGTAGGCGCGCACCTCCTGCCAAATCACGGGAGCCGTAGTGGCACGCCTGCCAGTGAGAGGCTGTGCACTGTGAGGCACATGTGCTAAAGAAGGCGGTGAGTCTTCTACTCACGCCTGCCACTTCCACGAAACACATCACCACGCGGCTAAAATGGATTCCCGCGTGCACTAGATACTCCCAAGGGAGTTGGGGGGTAGGCGCGCACCTCCTGCAAGTCACGGCAGCCCTGGTGGCACGCCTCCGAGTGAGAGGCTGTGCACTATGGGGCACATGTGCTAAAGAAGGCGGTGAGTCTTCTACTCACGCCTGCCACTTCCACGAAACGCATCACCACGCGGCTAAAATGGATTCCCGCGTGCACTAGATACTCCCAAGGGAGTTGGGGGGTAGGCGCGCACCTCCTGCAAGTCACGGCAGCCCTGGTGGCACGCCTCCGAGTGAGAGGCTGTGCACTATGAGGCACATGTGCCAAAGAAGGCGGTGAGCCTTGTACTCACGCCTGCCACTTCCACGAAGCGCATGACAACGCCTCCAAAATGAAATCCCAGGTGCACTAGACCCAGGGAAACCTCGGCAATAGACGCGCAACTCCGGGATATCACGGGCGACGGAGTGGCATGCGTGAGAGTGGGAGGCTGTGCAAGAGGAAGGGGTGAGCCTTGTACTCACGCCTGCCACTTCCACGAGACACATCACCACGCGGCTAAAATGGATTCCCGCGTGCACTAGATAGTCCCAGGGGAGGTGGAGAGTAGGCGCGCACCTCCTGCAAGTCACGGCAGCCCTGGTGGCACGCCTCCGAGTGAGAGGCTGTGCACTATGGGGCACATGTGCTAAAGAAGGCGGTGAGCCTTGTACTCACGCCTGCCACTTCCACGAAACGCATGACAACGCCTCCAAAATGAAATCCCAGGTGCACTAGAGCCAGGGGAACCTCGGCAATAGACGCGCAACTCCGGGATATCACGGGCGACGGAGTGGCATGCGTGAGAGTGGGAGGCTGTGCAAGAGGAAGGGGTGAGTCTTCTACTCACGCCTGCCACTTCCACGAAACACATCACCACGCGGCTAAAATGGATTCCCGCGTGCACCAGATAGTCCCAAGGGAGTTGGGGGATAGGCGCGCACCTCCTGCAAGTCACGGCAGCCCTGGTGGCACGCCTCCGAGTGAGAGGCTGTGCACTATGGGGCACATGTGCTAAAGAAGGCGGTGAGCCTTGTACTCACGCCTGCCACTTCCACGAAGCGCATGACAACGCCTCCAAAATGAAATCCCAGGTGCACTAGACCCAGAGGAACCTCGGCAATAGACGCGCAACTCCGGGATATCACGGGCGACGGAGTGGCATGCGTGAGAGTGGGAGGCTGTGCAAGAGGAAGGGGTGAGCCTTGTACTCACGCCTGCCACGTCCACGAAACACATCACCACGCGGCGAAAATGGATTCCCGCGTGCACTAGATAGTCCCAGGGGAGGTGGAGAGTAGGCGCGCACCTCCTGCAAGTCACGGCAGCCCTGGTGGCACGCCTACGAGTGAGAGGCTATGCACTATGGGGCACATGTGCTAAAGAAGGCGGTGAGCCTTGTACTCACGCCTGCCACTTCCACGAAACGCATGACAACGCCTCCAAAATGAAATCCCAGGTGCACTAGACCCAGGGGAACCTCGGCAATAGACGCGCAACTCCGGGATATCACGGGCGACGGAGTGGCATGCGTGAGAGTGGGAGGCTCTGCAAGAGGAAGGCGGTGAGTCTTGTACTCACGCCTGCTAGTTCCACGAAACACATCACCACGCGGCCAAAACGGATTGCCGGGTGCACTAGATAGTCCCAGGGGAGGTGGAGAGTAGGCGCGCACCTCCTGCCAAATCACGGGAGCCGTAGTGGCACGCCTGCCAGTGAGAGGCTGTGCACTGTGAGGCACATGTGCTAAAGAAGGCGGTGAGTCTTGTACTCACGCCTGCTAGTTCCACGAAACACATCACCACGCGGCCAAAACGGATATCCGGGTGCACTAGATAGTCCCAGGGGAGGTGGAGAGTAGGCGCGCACCTCCTGCCAAATCACGGGAGCCGTAGTGGCACGCCTGCCAGTGAGAGGCTGTGCACTGTGAGGCACATGTGCTAAAGAAGGCGGTGAGTCTTCTACTCACGCCTGCCACTTCCACGAAACACATCACCACGCGGCTAAAATGGATTTCCGCGTGCACTAGATACTCCCAAGGGAGTTGGGGGGTAGGCGCGCACCTCCTGCAAGTCACGGCAGCCCTGGTGGCACGCCTCCGAGTGAGAGGCTGTGCACTATGGGGCACATGTGCTAAAGAAGGCGGTGAGCCTTGTACTCACGCCTGCCACTTCCACGAAGCGCATGACAACGCCTCCAAAATGAAATCCCAGGTGCACTAGACCCAGGGGAGCCTCGGCAATAGACGCGCAACTCCGGGATATCACGGGCGACGGAGTGGCATGCGTGAGAGTGGGAGGCTGTGCAAGAGGAAGGGGTGAGCCTTGTACTCACGCCTGCCACTTCCCCGAAACACATCACCACGCGGCTAAAATGGATTCCCGCGTGCACTAGATAGTCCCAGGGGAGGTGGAGAGTAGGCGCGCACCTCCTGCAAGTCACGGCAGCCCTGGTGGCACGCCTCCGAGTGAGAGGCTGTGCACTATGGGGCACATGTGCTAAAGAAGGCGGTGAGCCTTGTACTCACGCCTGCCACTTCCACGATAGGCATGACAACGCCTCCAAAATGAAATCCCAGGTGCACTAGAGCCAGGGGAACCTCGGCAATAGACGCGCAACTCCGGGATATCACGGGCGAGGGAGTGGCATGCGTGAGAGTGGGAGGCTCTGCAAGAGGTAGGGGTGAGCCTTGTACTCACGCCTGCTAGTTCCACGAAACACATCACCACGCGGCCAAAACGGATTGCCGGGTGCACTAGACAGTCCCAGGGGAGGTGGAGAGTAGGCGCGCACCTCCTGCCAAATCACGGGAGCCGTAGTGGCACGCCTGCCAGTGAGAGGCTGTGCACTGTGAGGCACATGTGCTAAAGAAGGCGGTGAGTCTTCTACTCACGCCTGCCACTTCCACGAAACACATCACCACGCGGCTAAAATGGATTCCCGCGTGCACTAGATACTCCCAAGGGAGTTGGGGGGTAGGCGCGCACCTCCTGCAAGTCACGGCAGCCCTGGTGGCACGCCTCCGAGTGAGAGGCTGTGCACTATGGGGCACATGTGCTAAAGAAGGCGGTGAGTCTTCTACTCACGCCTGCCACTTCCACGAAACGCATCACCACGCGGCTAAAATGGATTCCCGCGTGCACTAGATACTCCCAAGGGAGTTGGGGGGTAGGCGCGCACCTCCTGCAAGTCACGGCAGCCCTGGTGGCACGCCTCCGAGTGAGAGGCTGTGCACTATGAGGCACATGTGCCAAAGAAGGCGGTGAGCCTTGTACTCACGCCTGCCACTTCCACGAAGCGCATGACAACGCCTCCAAAATGAAATCCCAGGTGCACTAGACCCAGGGAAACCTCGGCAATAGACGCGCAACTCCGGGATATCACGGGCGACGGAGTGGCATGCGTGAGAGTGGGAGGCTGTGCAAGAGGAAGGGGTGAGCCTTGTACTCACGCCTGCCACTTCCACGAAACACATCACCACGCGGCTAAAATGGATTCCCGCGTGCACTAGATAGTCCCAGGGGAGGTGGAGAGTAGGCGCGCACCTCCTGCAAGTCACGGCAGCCCTGGTGGCACGCCTCCGAGTGAGAGGCTGTGCACTATGGGGCACATGTGCTAAAGAAGGCGGTGAGCCTTGTACTCACGCCTGCCACTTCCACGAAACGCATGACAACGCCTCCAAAATGAAATCCCAGGTGCACTAGAGCCAGGGGAACCTCGGCAATAGACGCGCAACTCCGGGATATCACGGGCGACGGAGTGGCATGCGTGAGAGTGGGAGGCTGTGCAAGAGGAAGGGGTGAGTCTTCTACTCACGCCTGCCACTTCCACGAAACACATCACCACGCGGCTAAAATGGATTCCCGCGTGCACCAGATAGTCCCAAGGGAGTTGGGGGATAGGCGCGCACCTCCTGCAAGTCACGGCAGCCCTGGTGGCACGCCTCCGAGTGAGAGGCTGTGCACTATGGGGCACATGTGCTAAAGAAGGCGGTGAGCCTTGTACTCACGCCTGCCACTTCCACGAAGCGCATGACAACGCCTCCAAAATGAAATCCCAGGTGCACTAGACCCAGAGGAACCTCGGCAATAGACGCGCAACTCCGGGATATCACGGGCGACGGAGTGGCATGCGTGAGAGTGGGAGGCTGTGCAAGAGGAAGGGGTGAGCCTTGTACTCACGCCTGCCACGTCCACGAAACACATCACCACGCGGCGAAAATGGATTCCCGCGTGCACTAGATAGTCCCAGGGGAGGTGGAGAGTAGGCGCGCACCTCCTGCAAGTCACGGCAGCCCTGGTGGCACGCCTACGAGTGAGAGGCTGTGCACTATGGGGCACATGTGCTAAAGAAGGCGGTGAGCCTTGTACTCACGCCTGCCACTTCCACGAAACGCATGACAACGCCTCCAAAATGAAATCCCAGGTGCACTAGACCCAGGGGAACCTCGGCAATCGACGCGCAACTCCGGGATATCACGGGCGACGGAGTGGCATGCGTGAGAGTGGGAGGCTCTGCAAGAGGAAGGCGGTGAGTCTTGTACTCACGCCTGCTAGTTCCACGAAACACATCACCACGCGGCCAAAACGGATTGCCGGGTGCACTAGATAGTCCCAGGGGAGGTGGAGAGTAGGCGCGCACCTCCTGCCAAATCACGGGAGCCGTAGTGGCACGCCTGCCAGTGAGAGGCTGTGCACTGTGAGGCACATGTGCTAAAGAAGGCGGTGAGTCTTGTACTCACGCCTGCTAGTTCCACGAAACACATCACCACGCGGCCAAAACGGATATCCGGGTGCACTAGATAGTCCCAGGGGAGGTGGAGAGTAGGCGCGCACCTCCTGCCAAATCACGGGAGCCGTAGTGGCACGCCTGCCAGTGAGAGGCTGTGCACTGTGAGGCACATGTGCTAAAGAAGGCGGTGAGTCTTCTACTCACGCCTGCCACTTCCACGAAACACATCACCACGCGGCTAAAATGGATTTCCGCGTGCACTAGATACTCCCAAGGGAGTTGGGGGGTAGGCGCGCACCTCCTGCAAGTCACGGCAGCCCTGGTGGCACGCCTCCGAGTGAGAGGCTGTGCACTATGGGGCACATGTGCTAAAGAAGGCGGTGAGCCTTGTACTCACGCCTGCCACTTCCACGAAGCGCATGACAACGCCTCCAAAATGAAATCCCAGGTGCACTAGACCCAGGGGAGCCTCGGCAATAGACGCGCAACTCCGGGATATCACGGGCGACGGAGTGGCATGCGTGAGAGTGGGAGGCTGTGCAAGAGGAAGGGGTGAGCCTTGTACTCACGCCTGCCACTTCCCCGAAACACATCACCACGCGGCTAAAATGGATTCCCGCGTGCACTAGATAGTCCCAGGGGAGGTGGAGAGTAGGCGCGCACCTCCTGCAAGTCACGGCAGCCCTGGTGGCACGCCTCCGAGTGAGAGGCTGTGCACTATGGGGCACATGTGCTAAAGAAGGCGGTGAGCCTTGTACTCACGCCTGGCACTTCCACGATAGGCATGACAACGCCTCCAAAATGAAATCCCAGGTGCACTAGAGCCAGGGGAACCTCGGCAATAGACGCGCAACTCCGGGATATCACGGGCGAGGGAGTGGCATGCGTGAGAGTGGGAGGCTCTGCAAGAGGTAGGGGTGAGCCTTGTACTCACGCCTGCTAGTTCCACGAAACACATCACCACGCGGCCAAAACGGATTGCCGGGTGCACTAGACAGTCCCAGGGGAGGTGGAGAGTAGGCGCGCACCTCCTGCCAAATCACGGGAGCCGTAGTGGCACGCCTGCCAGTGAGAGGCTGTGCACTGTGAGGCACATGTGCTAAAGAAGGCGGTGAGTCTTCTACTCACGCCTGCCACTTCCACGAAACACATCACCACGCGGCTAAAATGGATTCCCGCGTGCACTAGATACTCCCAAGGGAGTTGGGGGGTAGGCGCGCACCTCCTGCAAGTCACGGCAGCCCTGGTGGCACGCCTCCGAGTGAGAGGCTGTGCACTATGGGGCACATGTGCTAAAGAAGGCGGTGAGTCTTCTACTCACGCCTGCCACTTCCACGAAACGCATCACCACGCGGCTAAAATGGATTCCCGCGTGCACTAGATACTCCCAAGGGAGTTGGGGGGTAGGCGCGCACCTCCTGCAAGTCACGGCAGCCCTGGTGGCACGCCTCCGAGTGAGAGGCTGTGCACTATGAGGCACATGTGCCAAAGAAGGCGGTGAGCCTTGTACTCACGCCTGCCACTTCCACGAAGCGCATGACAACGCCTCCAAAATGAAATCCCAGGTGCACTAGACCCAGGGAAACCTCGGCAATAGACGCGCAACTCCGGGATATCACGGGCGACGGAGTGGCATGCGTGAGAGTGGGAGGCTGTGCAAGAGGAAGGGGTGAGCCTTGTACTCACGCCTGCCACTTCCACGAGACACATCACCACGCGGCTAAAATGGATTCCCGCGTGCACTAGATAATCCCAGGGGAGGTGGAGAGTAGGCGCGCACCTCCTGCAAGTCACGGCAGCCCTGGTGGCACGCCTCCGAGTGAGAGGCTGTGCACTATGGGGCACATGTGCTAAAGAAGGCGGTGAGCCTTGTACTCACGCCTGCCACTTCCACGAAACGCATGACAACGCCTCCAAAATGAAATCCCAGGTGCACTAGAGCCAGGGGAACCTCGGCAATAGACGCGCAACTCCGGGATATCACGGGCGACGGAGTGGCATGCGTGAGAGTGGGAGGCTGTGCAAGAGGAAGGGGTGAGTCTTCTACTCACGCCTGCCACTTCCACGAAACACATCACCACGCGGCTAAAATGGATTCCCGCGTGCACCAGATAGTCCCAAGGGAGTTGGGGGATAGGCGCGCACCTCCTGCAAGTCACGGCAGCCCTGGTGGCACGCCTCCGAGTGAGAGGCTGTGCACTATGGGGCACATGTGCTAAAGAAGGCGGTGAGCCTTGTACTCACGCCTGCCACTTCCACGAAGCGCATGACAACGCCTCCAAAATGAAATCCCAGGTGCACTAGACCCAGAGGAACCTCGGCAATAGACGCGCAACTCCGGGATATCACGGGCGACGGAGTGGCATGCGTGAGAGTGGGAGGCTGTGCAAGAGGAAGGGGTGAGCCTTGTACTCACGCCTGCCACGTCCACGAAACACATCACCATGCGGCGAAAATGGATTCCCGCGTGCACTAGATAGTCCCAGGGGAGGTGGAGAGTAGGCGCGCACCTCCTGCAAGTCACGGCAGCCCTGGTGGCACGCCTACGAGTGAGAGGCTGTGCACTATGGGGCACATGTGCTAAAGAAGGCGGTGAGCCTTGTACTCACGCCTGCCACTTCCACGAAACGCATGACAACGCCTCCAAAATGAAATCCCAGGTGCACTAGACCCAGGGGAACCTCGGCAATAGACGCGCAACTCCGGGATATCACGGGCGACGGAGTGGCATGCGTGAGAGTGGGAGGCTCTGCAAGAGGAAGGCGGTGAGTCTTGTACTCACGCCTGCTAGTTCCACGAAACACATCACCACGCGGCCAAAACGGATTGCCGGGTGCACTAGATAGTCCCAGGGGAGGTGGAGAGTAGGCGCGCACCTCCTGCCAAATCACGGGAGCCGTAGTGGCACGCCTGCCAGTGAGAGGCTGTGCACTGTGAGGCACATGTGCTAAAGAAGGCGGTGAGTCTTGTACTCACGCCTGCTAGTTCCACGAAACACATCACCACGCGGCCAAAACGGATATCCGGGTGCACTAGATAGTCCCAGGGGAGGTGGAGAGTAGGCGCGCACCTCCTGCCAAATCACGGGAGCCGTAGTGGCACGCCTGCCAGTGAGAGGCTGTGCACTGTGAGGCACATGTGCTAAAGAAGGCGGTGAGTCTTCTACTCACGCCTGCCACTTCCACGAAACACATCACCACGCGGCTAAAATGGATTTCCGCGTGCACTAGATACTCCCAAGGGAGTTGGGGGGTAGGCGCGCACCTCCTGCAAGTCACGGCAGCCCTGGTGGCACGCCTCCGAGTGAGAGGCTGTGCACTATGGGGCACATGTGCTAAAGAAGGCGGTGAGCCTTGTACTCACGCCTGCCACTTCCACGAAGCGCATGACAACGCCTCCAAAATGAAATCCCAGGTGCACTAGACCCAGGGGAGCCTCGGCAATAGACGCGCAACTCCGGGATATCACGGGCGACGGAGTGGCATGCGTGAGAGTGGGAGGCTGTGCAAGAGGAAGGGGTGAGCCTTGTACTCACGCCTGCCACTTCCCCGAAACACATCACCACGCGGCTAAAATGGATTCCCGCGTGCACTAGATAGTCCCAGGGGAGGTGGAGAGTAGGCGCGCACCTCCTGCAAGTCACGGCAGCCCTGGTGGCACGCCTCCGAGTGAGAGGCTGTGCACTATGGGGCACATGTGCTAAAGAAGGCGGTGAGCCTTGTACTCACGCCTGCCACTTCCACGATAGGCATGACAACGCCTCCAAAATGAAATCCCAGGTGCACTAGAGCCAGGGGAACCTCGGCAATAGACGCGCAACTCCGGGATATCACGGGCGAGGGAGTGGCATGCGTGAGAGTGGGAGGCTCTGCAAGAGGTAGGGGTGAGCCTTGTACTCACGCCTGCTAGTTCCACGAAACACATCACCACGCGGCCAAAACGGATTGCCGGGTGCACTAGACAGTCCCAGGGGAGGTGGAGAGTAGGCGCGCACCTCCTGCCAAATCACGGGAGCCGTAGTGGCACGCCTGCCAGTGAGAGGCTGTGCACTGTGAGGCACATGTGCTAAAGAAGGCGGTGAGTCTTCTACTCACGCCTGCCACTTCCACGAAACACATCACCACGCGGCTAAAATGGATTCCCGCGTGCACTAGATACTCCCAAGGGAGTTGGGGGGTAGGCGCGCACCTCCTGCAAGTCACGGCAGCCCTGGTGGCACGCCTCCGAGTGAGAGGCTGTGCACTATGGGGCACATGTGCTAAAGAAGGCGGTGAGTCTTCTACTCACGCCTGCCACTTCCACGAAACGCATCACCACGCGGCTAAAATGGATTCCCGCGTGCACTAGATACTCCCAAGGGAGTTGGGGGGTAGGCGCGCACCTCCTGCAAGTCACGGCAGCCCTGGTGGCACGCCTCCGAGTGAGAGGCTGTGCACTATGAGGCACATGTGCCAAAGAAGGCGGTGAGCCTTGTACTCACGCCTGCCACTTCCACGAAGCGCATGACAACGCCTCCAAAATGAAATCCCAGGTGCACTAGACCCAGGGAAACCTCGGCAATAGACGCGCAACTCCGGGATATCACGGGCGACGGAGTGGCATGCGTGAGAGTGGGAGGCTGTGCAAGAGGAAGGGGTGAGCCTTGTACTCACGCCTGCCACTTCCACGAGACACATCACCACGCGGCTAAAATGGATTCCCGCGTGCACTAGATAGTCCCAGGGGAGGTGGAGAGTAGGCGCGCACCTCCTGCAAGTCACGGCAGCCCTGGTGGCACGCCTCCGAGTGAGAGGCTGTGCACTATGGGGCACATGTGCTAAAGAAGGCGGTGAGCCTTGTACTCACGCCTGCCACTTCCACGAAACGCATGACAACGCCTCCAAAATGAAATCCCAGGTGCACTAGAGCCAGGGGAACCTCGGCAATAGACGCGCAACTCCGGGATATCACGGGCGACGGAGTGGCATGCGTGAGAGTGGGAGGCTGTGCAAGAGGAAGGGGTGAGTCTTCTACTCACGCCTGCCACTTCCACGAAACACATCACCACGCGGCTAAAATGGATTCCCGCGTGCACCAGATAGTCCCAAGGGAGTTGGGGGATAGGCGCGCACCTCCTGCAAGTCACGGCAGCCCTGGTGGCACGCCTCCGAGTGAGAGGCTGTGCACTATGGGGCACATGTGCTAAAGAAGGCGGTGAGCCTTGTACTCACGCCTGCCACTTCCACGAAGCGCATGACAACGCCTCCAAAATGAAATCCCAGGTGCACTAGACCCAGAGGAACCTCGGCAATAGACGCGCAACTCCGGGATATCACGGGCGACGGAGTGGCATGCGTGAGAGTGGGAGGCTGTGCAAGAGGAAGGGGTGAGCCTTGTACTCACGCCTGCCACGTCCACGAAACACATCACCACGCGGCGAAAATGGATTCCCGCGTGCACTAGATAGTCCCAGGGGAGGTGGAGA
Source organism: Stylophora pistillata (assembly GCF_964205215.1). Classification (NCBI taxonomy): domain Eukaryota; kingdom Metazoa; phylum Cnidaria; class Anthozoa; order Scleractinia; family Pocilloporidae; genus Stylophora; species Stylophora pistillata. Next base: position 158,543 of record NW_028290781.1, on the reverse strand, counting down.
GTAGGCGCGCACCTCCTGCAAGTCACGGCAGCCCTGGTGGCACGCCTACGAGTGAGAGGCTGTGCACTATGGGGCACATGTGCTAAAGAAGGCGGTGAGCCTTGTACTCACGCCTGCCACTTCCACGAAACGCATGACAACGCCTCCAAAATGAAATCCCAGGTGCACTAGACCCAGGGGAACCTCGGCAATAGACGCGCAACTCCGGGATATCACGGGCGACGGAGTGGCATGCGTGAGAGTGGGAGGCTCTGCAAGAGGAAGGCGGTGAGTCTTGTACTCACGCCTGCTAGTTCCACGAAACACATCACCACGCGGCCAAAACGGATTGCCGGGTGCACTAGATAGTCCCAGGGGAGGTGGAGAGTAGGCGCGCACCTCCTGCCAAATCACGGGAGCCGTAGTGGCACGCCTGCCAGTGAGAGGCTGTGCACTGTGAGGCACATGTGCTAAAGAAGGCGGTGAGTCTTGTACTCACGCCTGCTAGTTCCACGAAACACATCACCACGCGGCCAAAACGGATATCCGGGTGCACTAGATAGTCCCAGGGGAGGTGGAGAGTAGGCGCGCACCTCCTGCCAAATCACGGGAGCCGTAGTGGCACGCCTGCCAGTGAGAGGCTGTGCACTGTGAGGCACATGTGCTAAAGAAGGCGGTGAGTCTTCTACTCACGCCTGCCACTTCCACGAAACACATCACCACGCGGCTAAAATGGATTTCCGCGTGCACTAGATACTCCCAAGGGAGTTGGGGGGTAGGCGCGCACCTCCTGCAAGTCACGGCAGCCCTGGTGGCACGCCTCCGAGTGAGAGGCTGTGCACTATGGGGCACATGTGCTAAAGAAGGCGGTGAGCCTTGTACTCACGCCTGCCACTTCCACGAAGCGCATGACAACGCCTCCAAAATGAAATCCCAGGTGCACTAGACCCAGGGGAGCCTCGGCAATAGACGCGCAACTCCGGGATATCACGGGCGACGGAGTGGCATGCGTGAGAGTGGGAGGCTGTGCAAGAGGAAGGGGTGAGCCTTGTACTCACGCCTGCCACTTCCCCGAAACACATCACCACGCGGCTAAAATGGATTCCCGCGTGCACTAGATAGTCCCAGGGGAGGTGGAGAGTAGGCGCGCACCTCCTGCAAGTCACGGCAGCCCTGGTGGCACGCCTCCGAGTGAGAGGCTGTGCACTATGGGGCACATGTGCTAAAGAAGGCGGTGAGCCTTGTACTCACGCCTGCCACTTCCACGATAGGCATGACAACGCCTCCAAAATGAAATCCCAGGTGCACTAGAGCCAGGGGAACCTCGGCAATAGACGCGCAACTCCGGGGTATCACGGGCGAGGGAGTGGCATGCGTGAGAGTGGGAGGCTCTGCAAGAGGTAGGGGTGAGCCTTGTACTCACGCCTGCTAGTTCCACGAAACACATCACCACGCGGCCAAAACGGATTGCCGGGTGCACTAGACAGTCCCAGGGGAGGTGGAGAGTAGGCGCGCACCTCCTGCCAAATCACGGGAGCCGTAGTGGCACGCCTGCCAGTGAGAGGCTGTGCACTGTGAGGCACATGTGCTAAAGAAGGCGGTGAGTCTTCTACTCACGCCTGCCACTTCCACGAAACACATCACCACGCGGCTAAAATGGATTCCCGCGTGCACTAGATACTCCCAAGGGAGTTGGGGGGTAGGCGCGCACCTCCTGCAAGTCACGGCAGCCCTGGTGGCACGCCTCCGAGTGAGAGGCTGTGCACTATGGGGCACATGTGCTAAAGAAGGCGGTGAGTCTTCTACTCACGCCTGCCACTTCCACGAAACGCATCACCACGCGGCTAAAATGGATTCCCGCGTGCACTAGATACTCCCAAGGGAGTTGGGGGGTAGGCGCGCACCTCCTGCAAGTCACGGCAGCCCTGGTGGCACGCCTCCGAGTGAGAGGCTGTGCACTATGAGGCACATGTGCCAAAGAAGGCGGTGAGCCTTGTACTCACGCCTGCCACTTCCACGAAGCGCATGACAACGCCTCCAAAATGAAATCCCAGGTGCACTAGACCCAGGGAAACCTCGGCAATAGACGCGCAACTCCGGGATATCACGGGCGACGGAGTGGCATGCGTGAGAGTGGGAGGCTGTGCAAGAGGAAGGGGTGAGCCTTGTACTCACGCCTGCCACTTCCACGAGACACATCACCACGCGGCTAAAATGGATTCCCGCGTGCACTAGATAGTCCCAGGGGAGGTGGAGAGTAGGCGCGCACCTCCTGCAAGTCACGGCAGCCCTGGTGGCACGCCTCCGAGTGAGAGGCTGTGCACTATGGGGCACATGTGCTAAAGAAGGCGGTGAGCCTTGTACTCACGCCTGCCACTTCCACGAAACGCATGACAACGCCTCCAAAATGAAATCCCAGGTGCACTAGAGCCAGGGGAACCTCGGCAATAGACGCGCAACTCCGGGATATCACGGGCGACGGAGTGGCATGCGTGAGAGTGGGAGGCTGTGCAAGAGGAAGGGGTGAGTCTTCTACTCACGCCTGCCACTTCCACGAAACACATCACCACGCGGCTAAAATGGATTCCCGCGTGCACCAGATAGTCCCAAGGGAGTTGGGGGATAGGCGCGCACCTCCTGCAAGTCACGGCAGCCCTGGTGGCACGCCTCCGAGTGAGAGGCTGTGCACTATGGGGCACATGTGCTAAAGAAGGCGGTGAGCCTTGTACTCACGCCTGCCACTTCCACGAAGCGCATGACAACGCCTCCAAAATGAAATCCCAGGTGCACTAGACCCAGAGGAACCTCGGCAATAGACGCGCAACTCCGGGATATCACGGGCGACGGAGTGGCATGCGTGAGAGTGGGAGGCTGTGCAAGAGGAAGGGGTGAGCCTTGTACTCACGCCTGCCACGTCCACGAAACACATCACCACGCGGCGAAAATGGATTCCCGCGTGCACTAGATAGTCCCAGGGGAGGTGGAGAGTAGGCGCGCACCTCCTGCAAGTCACGGCAGCCCTGGTGGCACGCCTACGAGTGAGAGGCTGTGCACTATGGGGCACATGTGCTAAAGAAGGCGGTGAGCCTTGTACTCACGCCTGCCACTTCCACGAAACGCATGACAACGCCTCCAAAATGAAATCCCAGGTGCACTAGACCCAGGGGAACCTCGGCAATAGACGCGCAACTCCGGGATATCACGGGCGACGGAGTGGCATGCGTGAGAGTGGGAGGCTCTGCAAGAGGAAGGCGGTGAGTCTTGTACTCACGCCTGCTAGTTCCACGAAACACATCACCACGCGGCCAAAACGGATTGCCGGGTGCACTAGATAGTCCCAGGGGAGGTGGAGAGTAGGCGCGCACCTCCTGCCAAATCACGGGAGCCGTAGTGGCACGCCTGCCAGTGAGAGGCTGTGCACTGTGAGGCACATGTGCTAAAGAAGGCGGTGAGTCTTGTACTCACGCCTGCTAGTTCCACGAAACACATCACCACGCGGCCAAAACGGATATCCGGGTGCACTAGATAGTCCCACGGGAGGTGGAGAGTAGGCGCGCACCTCCTGCCAAATCACGGGAGCCGTAGTGGCACGCCTGCCAGTGAGAGGCTGTGCACTGTGAGGCACATGTGCTAAAGAAGGCGGTGAGTCTTCTACTCACGCCTGCCACTTCCACGAAACACATCACCACGCGGCTAAAATGGATTTCCGCGTGCACTAGATACTCCCAAGGGAGTTGGGGGGTAGGCGCGCACCTCCTGCAAGTCACGGCAGCCCTGGTGGCACGCCTCCGAGTGAGAGGCTGTGCACTATGGGGCACATGTGCTAAAGAAGGCGGTGAGCCTTGTACTCACGCCTGCCACTTCCACGAAGCGCATGACAACGCCTCCAAAATGAAATCCCAGGTGCACTAGACCCAGGGGAGCCTCGGCAATAGACGCGCAACTCCGGGATATCACGGGCGACGGAGTGGCATGCGTGAGAGTGGGAGGCTGTGCAAGAGGAAGGGGTGAGCCTTGTACTCACGCCTGCCACTTCCCCGAAACACATCACCACGCGGCTAAAATGGATTCCCGCGTGCACTAGATAGTCCCAGGGGAGGTGGAGAGTAGGCGCGCACCTCCTGCAAGTCACGGCAGCCCTGGTGGCACGCCTCCGAGTGAGAGGCTGTGCACTATGGGGCACATGTGCTAAAGAAGGCGGTGAGCCTTGTACTCACGCCTGCCACTTCCACGATAGGCATGACAACGCCTCCAAAATGAAATCCCAGGTGCACTAGAGCCAGGGGAACCTCGGCAATAGACGCGCAACTCCGGGATATCACGGGCGAGGGAGTGGCATGCGTGAGAGTGGGAGGCTCTGCAAGAGGTAGGGGTGAGCCTTGTACTCACGCCTGCTAGTTCCACGAAACACATCACCACGCGGCCAAAACGGATTGCCGGGTGCACTAGACAGTCCCAGGGGAGGTGGAGAGTAGGCGCGCACCTCCTGCCAAATCACGGGAGCCGTAGTGGCACGCCTGCCAGTGAGAGGCTGTGCACTGTGAGGCACATGTGCTAAAGAAGGCGGTGAGTCTTCTACTCACGCCTGCCACTTCCACGAAACACATCACCACGCGGCTAAAATGGATTCCCGCGTGCACTAGATACTCCCAAGGGAGTTGGGGGGTAGGCGCGCACCTCCTGCAAGTCACGGCAGCCCTGGTGGCACGCCTCCGAGTGAGAGGCTGTGCACTATGGGGCACATGTGCTAAAGAAGGCGGTGAGTCTTCTACTCACGCCTGCCACTTCCACGAAACGCATCACCACGCGGCTAAAATGGATTCCCGCGTGCACTAGATACTCCCAAGGGAGTTGGGGGGTAGGCGCGCACCTCCTGCAAGTCACGGCAGCCCTGGTGGCACGCCTCCGAGTGAGAGGCTGTGCACTATGAGGCACATGTGCCAAAGAAGGCGGTGAGCCTTGTACTCACGCCTGCCACTTCCACGAAGCGCATGACAACGCCTCCAAAATGAAATCCCAGGTGCACTAGACCCAGGGAAACCTCGGCAATAGACGCGCAACTCCGGGATATCACGGGCGACGGAGTGGCATGCGTGAGAGTGGGAGGCTGTGCAAGAGGAAGGGGTGAGCCTTGTACTCACGCCTGCCACTTCCACGAAACACATCACCACGCGGCTAAAATGGATTCCCGCGTGCACTAGATAGTCCCAGGAAAGGTGGAGAGTAGGCGCGCACCTCCTGCAAGTCACGGCAGCCCTGGTGGCACGCCTCCGAGTGAGAGGCTGTGCACTATGGGGCACATGTGCTAAAGAAGGCGGTGAGCCTTGTACTCACGCCTGCCACTTCCACGAAACGCATGACAACGCCTCCAAAATGAAATCCCAGGTGCACTAGACCCAGGGGAACCTCGGCAATAGACGCGCAACTCCGGGATATCACGGGCGACGGAGTGGCATGCGTGAGAATGGGAGGCTGTGCAAGAGGAAGGGGTGAGTCTTCTACTCACGCCTGCCACTTCCACGAAACACATCACCACGCGGCTAAAAGGGATTCCCGCGTGCACTAGATAGTCCCAAGGGAGTTGGGGGATAGGCGCGCACCTCCTGCAAGTCACGGCAGCCCTGGTGGCACGCCTCCGAGTGAGAGGCTGTGCACTATGGGGCACATGTGCTAAAGAAGGCGGTGAGCCTTGTACTCACGCCTGCCACTTCCACGAAGCGCATGACAACGCCTCCAAAATGAAATCCCAGGTGCACTAGACCCAGAGGAACCTCGGCAATAGACGCGCAACTCCGGGATATCACGGGCGACGGAGTGGCATGCGTGAGAGTGGGAGGCTGTGCAAGAGGAAGGGGTGAGCCTTGTACTCACGCCTGCCACGTCCACGAAACACATCACCACGCGGCGAAAATGGATTCCCGCGTGCACTAGATAGTCCCAGGGGAGGTGGAGAGTAGGCGCGCACCTCCTGCAAGTCACGGCAGCCCTGGTGGCACGCCTACGAGTGAGAGGCTGTGCACTATGGGGCACATGTGCTAAAGAAGGCGGTGAGCCTTGTACTCACGCCTGCCACTTCCACGAAACGCATGACAACGCCTCCAAAATGAAATCCCAGGTGCACTAGACCCAGGGGAACCTCGGCAATAGACGCGCAACTCCGGGATATCACGGGCGACGGAGTGGCATGCGTGAGAGTGGGAGGCTCTGCAAGAGGAAGGCGGTGAGTCTTGTACTCACGCCTGCTAGTTCCACGAAACACATCACCACGCGGCCAAAACGGATTGCCGGGTGCACTAGATAGTCCCAGGGGAGGTGGAGAGTAGGCGCGCACCTCCTGCCAAATCACGGGAGCCGTAGTGGCACGCCTGCCAGTGAGAGGCTGTGCACTGTGAGGCACATGTGCTAAAGAAGGCGGTGAGTCTTGTACTCACGCCTGCTAGTTCCACGAAACACATCACCACGCGGCCAAAACGGATATCCGGGTGCACTAGATAGTCCCAGGGGAGGTGGAGAGTAGGCGCGCACCTCCTGCCAAATCACGGGAGCCGTAGTGGCACGCCTGCCAGTGAGAGGCTGTGCACTGTGAGGCACATGTGCTAAAGAAGGCGGTGAGTCTTCTACTCACGCCTGCCACTTCCACGAAACACATCACCACGCGGCTAAAATGGATTTCCGCGTGCACTAGATACTCCCAAGGGAGTTGGGGGGTAGGCGCGCACCTCCTGCAAGTCACGGCAGCCCTGGTGGCACGCCTCCGAGTGAGAGGCTGTGCACTATGGGGCACATGTGCTAAAGAAGGCGGTGAGCCTTGTACTCACGCCTGCCACTTCCACGAAGCGCATGACAACGCCTCCAAAATGAAATCCCAGGTGCACTAGACCCAGGGGAGCCTCGGCAATAGACGCGCAACTCCGGGATATCACGGGCGACGGAGTGGCATGCGTGAGAGTGGGAGGCTGTGCAAGAGGAAGGGGTGAGCCTTGTACTCACGCCTGCCACTTCCACGAAACACATCACCACGCGGCTAAAATGGATTCCCGCGTGCACTAGATAGTCCCAGGGGAGGTGGAGAGTAGGCGCGCACCTCCTGCAAGTCACGGCAGCCCTGGTGGCACGCCTCCGAGTGAGAGGCTGTGCACTATGGGGCACATGTGCTAAAGAAGGCGGTGAGCCTTGTACTCACGCCTGCCACTTCCACGATAGGCATGACAACGCCTCCAAAATGAAATCCCAGGTGCACTAGAGCCAGGGGAACCTCGGCAATAGACGCGCAACTCCGGGATATCACGGGCGAGGGAGTGGCATGCGTGAGAGTGGGAGGCTCTGCAAGAGGTAGGGGTGAGCCTTGTACTCACGCCTGCTAGTTCCACGAAACACATCACCACGCGGCCAAAACGGATTGCCGGGTGCACTAGACAGTCCCAGGGGAGGTGGAGAGTAGGCGCGCACCTCCTGCCAAATCACGGGAGCCGTAGTGGCACGCCTGCCAGTGAGAGGCTGTGCACTGTGAGGCACATGTGCTAAAGAAGGCGGTGAGTCTTCTACTCACGCCTGCCACTTCCACGAAACACATCACCACGCGGCTAAAATGGATTCCCGCGTGCACTAGATACTCCCAAGGGAGTTGGGGGGTAGGCGCGCACCTCCTGCAAGTCACGGCAGCCCTGGTGGCACGCCTCCGAGTGAGAGGCTGTGCACTATGGGGCACATGTGCTAAAGAAGGCGGTGAGTCTTCTACTCACGCCTGCCACTTCCACGAAACGCATCACCACGCGGCTAAAATGGATTCCCGCGTGCACTAGATACTCCCAAGGGAGTTGGGGGGTAGGCGCGCACCTCCTGCAAGTCACGGCAGCCCTGGTGGCACGCCTCCGAGTGAGAGGCTGTGCACTATGAGGCACATGTGCCAAAGAAGGCGGTGAGCCTTGTACTCACGCCTGCCACTTCCACGAAGCGCATGACAACGCCTCCAAAATGAAATCCCAGGTGCACTAGACCCAGGGAAACCTCGGCAATAGACGCGCAACTCCGGGATATCACGGGCGACGGAGTGGCATGCGTGAGAGTGGGAGGCTGTGCAAGAGGAAGGGGTGAGCCTTGTACTCACGCCTGCCACTTCCACGAAACACATCACCACGCGGCTAAAATGGATTCCCGCGTGCACTAGATAGTCCCAGGGGAGGTGGAGAGTAGGCGCGCACCTCCTGCAAGTCACGGCAGCCGTGGTGGCACGCCTCCGAGTGAGAGGCTGTGCACTATGGGGCACATGTGCTAAAGAAGGCGGTGAGCCTTGTACTCACGCCTGCCACTTCCACGAAACGCATGACAACGCCTCCAAAATGAAATCCCAGGTGCACTAGAGCCAGGGGAACCTCGGCAATAGACGCGCAACTCCGGGATATCACGGGCGACGGAGTGGCATGCGTGAGAGTGGGAGGCTGTGCAAGAGGAAGGGGTGAGTCTTCTACTCACGCCTGCCACTTCCACGAAACACATCACCACGCGGCTAAAATGGATTCCCGCGTGCACCAGATAGTCCCAAGGGAGTTGGGGGATAGGCGCGCACCTCCTGCAAGTCACGGCAGCCCTGGTGGCACGCCTCCGAGTGAGAGGCTGTGCACTATGGGGCACATGTGCTAAAGAAGGCGGTGAGCCTTGTACTCACGCCTGCCACTTCCACGAAGCGCATGACAACGCCTCCAAAATGAAATCCCAGGTGCACTAGACCCAGAGGAACCTCGGCAATAGACGCGCAACTCCGGGATATCACGGGCGACGGAGTGGCATGCGTGAGAGTGGGAGGCTGTGCAAGAGGAAGGGGTGAGCCTTGTACTCACGCCTGCCACGTCCACGAAACACATCACCACGCGGCGAAAATGGATTCCCGCGTGCACTAGATAGTCCCAGGGGAGGTGGAGAGTAGGCGCGCACCTCCTGCAAGTCACGGCAGCCCTGGTGGCACGCCTACGAGTGAGAGGCTGTGCACTATGGGGCACATGTGCTAAAGAAGGCGGTGAGCCTTGTACTCACGCCTGCCACTTCCACGAAACGCATGACAACGCCTCCAAAATGAAATCCCAGGTGCACTAGACCCAGGGGAACCTCGGCAATAGACGCGCAACTCCGGGATATCACGGGCGACGGAGTGGCATGCGTGAGAGTGGGAGGCTCTGCAAGAGGAAGGCGGTGAGTCTTGTACTCACGCCTGCTAGTTCCACGAAACACATCACCACGCGGCCAAAACGGATTGCCGGGTGCACTAGATAGTCCCAGGGGAGGTGGAGAGTAGGCGCGCACCTCCTGCCAAATCACGGGAGCCGTAGTGGCACGCCTGCCAGTGAGAGGCTGTGCACTGTGAGGCACATGTGCTAAAGAAGGCGGTGAGTCTTGTACTCACGCCTGCTAGTTCCACGAAACACATCACCACGCGGCCAAAACGGATATCCGGGTGCACTAGATAGTCCCAGGGGAGGTGGAGAGTAGGCGCGCACCTCCTGCCAAATCACGGGAGCCGTAGTGGCACGCCTGCCAGTGAGAGGCTGTGCACTGTGAGGCACATGTGCTAAAGAAGGCGGTGAGTCTTCTACTCACGCCTGCCACTTCCACGAAACACATCACCACGCGGCTAAAATGGATTTCCGCGTGCACTAGATACTCCCAAGGGAGTTGGGGGGTAGGCGCGCACCTCCTGCAAGTCACGGCAGCCCTGGTGGCACGCCTCCGAGTGAGAGGCTGTGCACTATGGGGCACATGTGCTAAAGAAGGCGGTGAGCCTTGTACTCACGCCTGCCACTTCCACGAAGCGCATGACAACGCCTCCAAAATGAAATCCCAGGTGCACTAGACCCAGGGGAGCCTCGGCAATAGACGCGCAACTCCGGGATATCACGGGCGACGGAGTGGCATGCGTGAGAGTGGGAGGCTGTGCAAGAGGAAGGGGTGAGCCTTGTACTCACGCCTGCCACTTCCCCGAAACACATCACCACGCGGCTAAAATGGATTCCCGCGTGCACTAGATAGTCCCAGGGGAGGTGGAGAGTAGGCGCGCACCTCCTGCAAGTCACGGCAGCCCTGGTGGCACGCCTCCGAGTGAGAGGCTGTGCACTATGGGGCACATGTGCTAAAGAAGGCGGTGAGCCTTGTACTCACGCCTGCCACTTCCACGATAGGCATGACAACGCCTCCAAAATGAAATCCCAGGTGCACTAGAGCCAGGGGAACCTCGGCAATAGACGCGCAACTCCGGGATATCACGGGCGAGGGAGTGGCATGCGTGAGAGTGGGAGGCTCTGCAAGAGGTAGGGGTGAGCCTTGTACTCACGCCTGCTAGTTCCACGAAACACATCACCACGCGGCCAAAACGGATTGCCGGGTGCACTAGACAGTCCCAGGGGAGGTGGAGAGTAGGCGCGCACCTCCTGCCAAATCACGGGAGCCGTAGTGGCACGCCTGCCAGTGAGAGGCTGTGCACTGTGAGGCACATGTGCTAAAGAAGGCGGTGAGTCTTCTACTCACGCCTGCCACTTCCACGAAACACATCACCACGCGGCTAAAATGGATTCCCGCGTGCACTAGATACTCCCAAGGGAGTTGGGGGGTAGGCGCGCACCTCCTGCAAGTCACGGCAGCCCTGGTGGCACGCCTCCGAGTGAGAGGCTGTGCACTATGGGGCACATGTGCTAAAGAAGGCGGTGAGTCTTCTACTCACGCCTGCCACTTCCACGAAACGCATCACCACGCGGCTAAAATGGATTCCCGCGTGCACTAGATACTCCCAAGGGAGTTGGGGGGTAGGCGCGCACCTCCTGCAAGTCACGGCAGCCCTGGTGGCACGCCTCCGAGTGAGAGGCTGTGCACTATGAGGCACATGTGCCAAAGAAGGCGGTGAGCCTTGTACTCACGCCTGCCACTTCCACGAAGCGCATGACAACGCCTCCAAAATGAAATCCCAGGTGCACTAGACCCAGGGAAACCTCGGCAATAGACGCGCAACTCCGGGATATCACGGGCGACGGAGTGGCATGCGTGAGAGTGGGAGGCTGTGCAAGAGGAAGGGGTGAGCCTTGTACTCACGCCTGCCACTTCCACGAAACACATCACCACGCGGCTAAAATGGATTCCCGCGTGCACTAGATAGTCCCAGGGGAGGTGGAGAGTAGGCGCGCACCTCCTGCAAGTCACGGCAGCCCTGGTGGCACGCCTCCGAGTGAGAGGCTGTGCACTATGGGGCACATGTGCTAAAGAAGGCGGTGAGCCTTGTACTCACGCCTGCCACTTCCACGAAACAAATGACAACGCCTCCAAAATGAAATCCCAGGTGCACTAGAGCCAGGGGAACCTCGGCAATAGACGCGCAACTCCGGGATATCACGGGCGACGGAGTGGCATGCGTGAGAGTGGGAGGCTGTGCAAGAGGAAGGGGTGAGTCTTCTACTCACGCCTGCCACTTCCACGAAACACATCACCACGCGGCTAAAATGGATTCCCGCGTGCACTAGATAGTCCCAAGGGAGTTGGGGGATAGGCGCGCACCTCCTGCAAGTCACGGCAGCCCTGGTGGCACGCCTCCGAGTGAGAGGCTGTGCACTATGGGGCACATGTGCTAAAGAAGGCGGTGAGCCTTGTACTCACGCCTGCCACTTCCACGAAGCGCATGACAACGCCTCCAAAATGAAATCCCAGGTGCACTAGACCCAGAGGAACCTCGGCAATAGACGCGCAACTCCGGGATATCACGGGCGACGGAGTGGCATGCGTGAGAGTGGGAGGCTGTGCAAGAGGAAGGGGTGAGCCTTGTACTCACGCCTGCCACGTCCACGAAACACATCACCACGCGGCGAAAATGGATTCCCGCGTGCACTAGATAGTCCCAGGGGAGGTGGAGAGTAGGCGCGCACCTCCTGCAAGTCACGGCAGCCCTGGTGGCACGCCTACGAGTGAGAGGCTGTGCACTATGGGGCACATGTGCTAAAGAAGGCGGTGAGCCTTGTACTCACGCCTGCCACTTCCACGAAACGCATGACAACGCCTCCAAAATGAAATCCCAGGTGCACTAGACCCAGGGGAACCTCGGCAATAGACGCGCAACTCCGGGATATCACGGGCGACGGAGTGGCATGCGTGAGAGTGGGAGGCTCTGCAAGAGGAAGGCGGTGAGTCTTGTACTCACGCCTGCTAGTTCCACGAAACACATCACCACGCGGCCAAAACGGATTGCCGGGTGCACTAGATAGTCCCAGGGGAGGTGGAGAGTAGGCGCGCACCTCCTGCCAAATCACGGGAGCCGTAGTGGCACGCCTGCCAGTGAGAGGCTGTGCACTGTGAGGCACATGTGCTAAAGAAGGCGGTGAGTCTTGTACTCACGCCTGCTAGTTCCACGAAACACATCACCACGCGGCCAAAACGGATATCCGGGTGCACTAGATAGTCCCAGGGGAGGTGGAGAGTAGGCGCGCACCTCCTGCCAAATCACGGGAGCCGTAGTGGCACGCCTGCCAGTGAGAGGCTGTGCACTGTGAGGCACATGTGCTAAAGAAGGCGGTGAGTCTTCTACTCACGCCTGCCACTTCCACGAAACACATCACCACGCGGCTAAAATGGATTTCCGCGTGCACTAGATACTCCCAAGGGAGTTGGGGGGTAGGCGCGCACCTCCTGCAAGTCACGGCAGCCCTGGTGGCACGCCTCCGAGTGAGAGGCTGTGCACTATGGGGCACATGTGCTAAAGAAGGCGGTGAGCCTTGTACTCACGCCTGCCACTTCCACGAAGCGCATGACAACGCCTCCAAAATGAAATCCCAGGTGCACTAGACCCAGGGGAGCCTCGGCAATAGACGCGCAACTCCGGGATATCACGGGCGACGGAGTGGCATGCGTGAGAGTGGGAGGCTGTGCAAGAGGAAGGGGTGAGCCTTGTACTCACGCCTGCCACTTCCACGAAACACATCACCACGCGGCTAAAATGGATTCCCGCGTGCACTAGATAGTCCCAGGGGAGGTGGAGAGTAGGCGCGCACCTCCTGCAAGTCACGGCAGCCCTGGTGGCACGCCTCCGAGTGAGAGGCTGTGCACTATGGGGCACATGTGCTAAAGAAGGCGGTGAGCCTTGTACTCACGCCTGCCACTTCCACGATAGGCATGACAACGCCTCCAAAATGAAATCCCAGGTGCACTAGAGCCAGGGGAACCTCGGCAATAGACGCGCAACTCCGGGATATCACGGGCGAGGGAGTGGCATGCGTGAGAGTGGGAGGCTCTGCAAGAGGTAGGGGTGAGCCTTGTACCCACGCCTGCTAGTTCCACGAAACACATCACCACGCGGCCAAAACGGATTGCCGGGTGCACTAGACAGTCCCAGGGGAGGTGGAGAGTAGGCGCGCACCTCCTGCCAAATCACGGGAGCCGTAGTGGCACGCCTGCCAGTGAGAGGCTGTGCACTGTGAGGCACATGTGCTAAAGAAGGCGGTGAGTCTTCTACTCACGCCTGCCACTTCCACGAAACACATCACCACGCGGCTAAAATGGATTCCCGCGTGCACTAGATACTCCCAAGGGAGTTGGGGGGTAGGCGCGCACCTCCTGCAAGTCACGGCAGCCCTGGTGGCACGCCTCCGAGTGAGAGGCTGTGCACTATGGGGCACATGTGCTAAAGAAGGCGGTGAGTCTTCTACTCACGCCTGCCACTTCCACGAAACGCATCACCACGCGGCTAAAATGGATTCCCGCGTGCACTAGATACTCCCAAGGGAGTTGGGGGGTAGGCGCGCACCTCCTGCAAGTCACGGCAGCCCTGGTGGCACGCCTCCGAGTGAGAGGCTGTGCACTATGAGGCACATGTGCCAAAGAAGGCGGTGAGCCTTGTACTCACGCCTGCCACTTCCACGAAGCGCATGACAACGCCTCCAAAATGAAATCCCAGGTGCACTAGACCCAGGGAAACCTCGGCAATAGACGCGCAACTCCGGGATATCACGGGCGACGGAGTGGCATGCGTGAGAGTGGGAGGCTGTGCAAGAGGAAGGGGTGAGCCTTGTACTCACGCCTGCCACTTCCACGAAACACATCACCACGCGGCTAAAATGGATTCCCGCGTGCACTAGATAGTCCCAGGGGAGGTGGAGAGTAGGCGCGCACCTCCTGCAAGTCACGGCAGCCCTGGTGGCACGCCTCCGAGTGAGAGGCTGTGCACTATGGGGCACATGTGCTAAAGAAGGCGGTGAGCCTTGTACTCACGCCTGCCACTTCCACGAAACGCATGACAACGCCTCCAAAATGAAATCCCAGGTGCACTAGAGCCAGGGGAACCTCGGCAATAGACGCGCAACTCCGGGATATCACGGGCGACGGAGTGGCATGCGTGAGAGTGGGAGGCTGTGCAAGAGGAAGGGGTGAGTCTTCTACTCACGCCTGCCACTTCCACGAAACACATCACCACGCGGCTAAAATGGATTCCCGCGTGCACCAGATAGTCCCAAGGGAGTTGGGGGATAGGCGCGCACCTCCTGCAAGTCACGGCAGCCCTGGTGGCACGCCTCCGAGTGAGAGGCTGTGCACTATGGGGCACATGTGCTAAAGAAGGCGGTGAGCCTTGTACTCACGCCTGCCACTTCCACGAAGCGCATGACAACGCCTCCAAAATGAAATCCCAGGTGCACTAGACCCAGAGGAACCTCGGCAATAGACGCGCAACTCCGGGATATCACGGGCGACGGAGTGGCATGCGTGAGAGTGGGAGGCTGTGCAAGAGGAAGGGGTGAGCCTTGTACTCACGCCTGCCACGTCCACGAAACACATCACCACGCGGCGAAAATGGATTCCCGCGTGCACTAGATAGTCCCAGGGGAGGTGGAGAGTAGGCGCGCACCTCCTGCAAGTCACGGCAGCCCTGGTGGCACGCCTACGAGTGAGAGGCTGTGCACTATGGGGCACATGTGCTAAAGAAGGCGGTGAGCCTTGTACTCACGCCTGCCACTTCCACGAAACGCATGACAACGCCTCCAAAATGAAATCCCAGGTGCACTAGACCCAGGGGAACCTCGGCAATAGACGCGCAACTCCGGGATATCACGGGCGACGGAGTGGCATGCGTGAGAGTGGGAGGCTCTGCAAGAGGAAGGCGGTGAGTCTTGTACTCACGCCTGCTAGTTCCACGAAACACATCACCACGCGGCCAAAACGGATTGCTGGGTGCACTAGATAGTCCCAGGGGAGGTGGAGAGTAGGCGCGCACCTCCTGCCAAATCACGGGAGCCGTAGTGGCACGCCTGCCAGTGAGAGGCTGTGCACTGTGAGGCACATGTGCTAAAGAAGGCGGTGAGTCTTGTACTCACGCCTGCTAGTTCCACGAAACACATCACCACGCGGCCAAAACGGATATCCGGGTGCACTAGATAGTCCCAGGGGAGGTGGAGAGTAGGCGCGCACCTCCTGCCAAATCACGGGAGCCGTAGTGGCACGCCTGCCAGTGAGAGGCTGTGCACTGTGAGGCACATGTGCTAAAGAAGGCGGTGAGTCTTCTACTCACGCCTGCCACTTCCACGAAACACATCACCACGCGGCTAAAATGGATTTCCGCGTGCACTAGATACTCCCAAGGGAGTTGGGGGGTAGGCGCGCACCTCCTGCAAGTCACGGCAGCCCTGGTGGCACGCCTCCGAGTGAGAGGCTGTGCACTATGGGGCACATGTGCTAAAGAAGGCGGTGAGCCTTGTACTCACGCCTGCCACTTCCACGAAGCGCATGACAACGCCTCCAAAATGAAATCCCAGGTGCACTAGACCCAGGGGAGCCTCGGCAATAGACGCGCAACTCCGGGATATCACGGGCGACGGAGTGGCATGCGTGAGAGTGGGAGGCTGTGCAAGAGGAAGGGGTGAGCCTTGTACTCACGCCTGCCACTTCCCCGAAACACATCACCACGCGGCTAAAATGGATTCCCGCGTGCACTAGATAGTCCCAGGGGAGGTGGAGAGTAGGCGCGCACCTCCTGCAAGTCACGGCAGCCCTGGTGGCACGCCTCCGAGTGAGAGGCTGTGCACTATGGGGCACATGTGCTAAAGAAGGCGGTGAGCCTTGTACTCACGCCTGCCACTTCCACGATAGGCATGACAACGCCTCCAAAATGAAATCCCAGGTGCACTAGAGCCAGGGGAACCTCGGCAATAGACGCGCAACTCCGGGATATCACGGGCGAGGGAGTGGCATGCGTGAGAGTGGGAGGCTCTGCAAGAGGTAGGGGTGAGCCTTGTACTCACGCCTGCTAGTTCCACGAAACACATCACCACGCGGCCAAAACGGATTGCCGGGTGCACTAGACAGTCCCAGGGGAGGTGGAGAGTAGGCGCGCACCTCCTGCCAAATCACGGGAGCCGTAGTGGCACGCCTGCCAGTGAGAGGCTGTGCACTGTGAGGCACATGTGCTAAAGAAGGCGGTGAGTCTTCTACTCACGCCTGCCACTTCCACGAAACACATCACCACGCGGCTAAAATGGATTCCCGCGTGCACTAGATACTCCCAAGGGAGTTGGGGGGTAGGCGCGCACCTCCTGCAAGTCACGGCAGCCCTGGTGGCACGCCTCCGAGTGAGAGGCTGTGCACTATGGGGCACATGTGCTAAAGAAGGCGGTGAGTCTTCTACTCACGCCTGCCACTTCCACGAAACGCATCACCACGCGGCTAAAATGGATTCCCGCGTGCACTAGATACTCCCAAGGGAGTTGGGGGGTAGGCGCGCACCTCCTGCAAGTCACGGCAGCCCTGGTGGCACGCCTCCGAGTGAGAGGCTGTGCACTATGAGGCACATGTGCCAAAGAAGGCGGTGAGCCTTGTACTCACGCCTGCCACTTCCACGAAGCGCATGACAACGCCTCCAAAATGAAATCCCAGGTGCACTAGACCCAGGGAAACCTCGGCAATAGACGCGCAACTCCGGGATATCACGGGCGACGGAGTGGCATGCGTGAGAGTGGGAGGCTGTGCAAGAGGAAGGGGTGAGCCTTGTACTCACGCCTGCCACTTCCACGAAACACATCACCACGCGGCTAAAATGGATTCCCGCGTGCACTAGATAGTCCCAGGGGAGGTGGAGAGTAGGCGCGCACCTCCTGCAAGTCACGGCAGCCCTGGTGGCACGCCTCCGAGTGAGAGGCTGTGCACTATGGGGCACATGTGCTAAAGAAGGCGGTGAGCCTTGTACTCACGCCTGCCACTTCCACGAAACGCATGACAACGCCTCCAAAATGAAATCCCAGGTGCACTAGAGCCAGGGGAACCTCGGCAATAGACGCGCAACTCCGGGATATCACGGGCGACGGAGTGGCATGCGTGAGAGTGGGAGGCTGTGCAAGAGGAAGGGGTGAGTCTTCTACTCACGCCTGCCACTTCCACGAAACACATCACCACGCGGCTAAAATGGATTCCCGCGTGCACTAGATAGTCCCAAGGGAGTTGGGGGATAGGCGCGCACCTCCTGCAAGTCACGGCAGCCCTGGTGGCACGCCTCCGAGTGAGAGGCTGTGCACTATGGGGCACATGTGCTAAAGAAGGCGGTGAGCCTTGTACTCACGCCTGCCACTTCCACGAAGCGCATGACAACGCCTCCAAAATGAAATCCCAGGTGCACTAGACCCAGAGGAACCTCGGCAATAGACGCGCAACTCCGGGATATCACGGGCGACGGAGTGGCATGCGTGAGAGTGGGAGGCTGTGCAAGAGGAAGGGGTGAGCCTTGTACTCACGCCTGCCACGTCCACGAAACACATCACCACGCGGCGAAAATGGATTCCCGCGTGCACTAGATAGTCCCAGGGGAGGTGGAGAGTAGGCGCGCACCTCCTGCAAGTCACGGCAGCCCTGGTGGCACGCCTACGAGTGAGAGGCTGTGCACTATGGGGCACATGTGCTAAAGAAGGCGGTGAGCCTTGTACTCACGCCTGCCACTTCCACGAAACGCATGACAACGCCTCCAAAATGAAATCCCAGGTGCACTAGACCCAGGGGAACCTCGGCAATAGACGCGCAACTCCGGGATATCACGGGCGACGGAGTGGCATGCGTGAGAGTGGGAGGCTCTGCAAGAGGAAGGCGGTGAGTCTTGTACTCACGCCTGCTAGTTCCACGAAACACATCACCACGCGGCCAAAACGGATTGCCGGGTGCACTAGATAGTCCCAGGGGAGGTGGAGAGTAGGCGCGCACCTCCTGCCAAATCACGGGAGCCGTAGTGGCACGCCTGCCAGTGAGAGGCTGTGCACTGTGAGGCACATGTGCTAAAGAAGGCGGTGAGTCTTGTACTCACGCCTGCTAGTTCCACGAAACACATCACCACGCGGCCAAAACGGATATCCGGGTGCACTAGATAGTCCCAGGGGAGGTGGAGAGTAGGCGCGCACCTCCTGCCAAATCACGGGAGCCGTAGTGGCACGCCTGCCAGTGAGAGGCTGTGCACTGTGAGGCACATGTGCTAAAGAAGGCGGTGAGTCTTCTACTCACGCCTGCCACTTCCACGAAACACATCACCACGCGGCTAAAATGGATTTCCGCGTGCACTAGATACTCCCAAGGGAGTTGGGGGGTAGGCGCGCACCTCCTGCAAGTCACGGCAGCCCTGGTGGCACGCCTCCGAGTGAGAGGCTGTGCACTATGGGGCACATGTGCTAAAGAAGGCGGTGAGCCTTGTACTCACGCCTGCCACTTCCACGAAGCGCATGACAACGCCTCCAAAATGAAATCCCAGGTGCACTAGACCCAGGGGAGCCTCGGCAATAGACGCGCAACTCCGGGATATCACGGGCGACGGAGTGGCATGCGTGAGAGTGGGAGGCTGTGCAAGAGGAAGGGGTGAGCCTTGTACTCACGCCTGCCACTTCCACGAAACACATCACCACGCGGCTAAAATGGATTCCCGCGTGCACTAGATAGTCCCAGGGGAGGTGGAGAGTAGGCGCGCACCTCCTGCAAGTCACGGCAGCCCTGGTGGCACGCCTCCGAGTGAGAGGCTGTGCACTATGGGGCACATGTGCTAAAGAAGGCGGTGAGCCTTGTACTCACGCCTGCCACTTCCACGATAGGCATGACAACGCCTCCAAAATGAAATCCCAGGTGCACTAGAGCCAGGGGAACCTCGGCAATAGACGCGCAACTCCGGGATATCACGGGCGAGGGAGTGGCATGCGTGAGAGTGGGAGGCTCTGCAAGAGGTAGGGGTGAGCCTTGTACTCACGCCTGCTAGTTCCACGAAACACATCACCACGCGGCCAAAACGGATTGCCGGGTGCACTAGACAGTCCCAGGGGAGGTGGAGAGTAGGCGCGCACCTCCTGCCAAATCACGGGAGCCGTAGTGGCACGCCTGCCAGTGAGAGGCTGTGCACTGTGAGGCACATGTGCTAAAGAAGGCGGTGAGTCTTCTACTCACGCCTGCCACTTCCACGAAACACATCACCACGCGGCTAAAATGGATTCCCGCGTGCACTAGATACTCCCAAGGGAGTTGGGGGGTAGGCGCGCACCTCCTGCAAGTCACGGCAGCCCTGGTGGCACGCCTCCGAGTGAGAGGCTGTGCACTATGGGGCACATGTGCTAAAGAAGGCGGTGAGTCTTCTACTCACGCCTGCCACTTCCACGAAACGCATCACCACGCGGCTAAAATGGATTCCCGCGTGCACTAGATACTCCCAAGGGAGTTGGGGGGTAGGCGCGCACCTCCTGCAAGTCACGGCAGCCCTGGTGGCACGCCTCCGAGTGAGAGGCTGTGCACTATGAGGCACATGTGCCAAAGAAGGCGGTGAGCCTTGTACTCACGCCTGCCACTTCCACGAAGCGCATGACAACGCCTCCAAAATGAAATCCCAGGTGCACTAGACCCAGGGGAACCTCGGCAATAGACGCGCAACTCCGGGATATCACGGGCGACGGAGTGGCATGCGTGAGAGTGGGAGGCTGTGCAAGAGGAAGGGGTGAGCCTTGTACTCACGCCTGCCACTTCCACGAAACACATCACCACGCGGCTAAAATGGATTCCCGCGTGCACTAGATAGTCCCAGGGGAGGTGGAGAGTAGGCGCGCACCTCCTGCAAGTCACGGCAGCCCTGGTGGCACGCCTCCGAGTGAGAGGCTGTGCACTATGGGGCACATGTGCTAAAGAAGGCGGTGAGCCTTGTACTCACGCCTGCCACTTCCACGAAACGCATGACAACGCCTCCAAAATGAAATCCCAGGTGCACTAGACCCAGGGGAACCTCGGCAATAGACGCGCAACTCCGGGATATCACGGGCGACGGAGTGGCATGCGTGAGAATGGGAGGCTGTGCAAGAGGAAGGGGTGAGTCTTCTACTCACGCCTGCCACTTCCACGAAACACATCACCACGCGGCTAAAAGGGATTCCCGCGTGCACTAGATAGTCCCAAGGGAGTTGGGGGATAGGCGCGCACCTCCTGCAAGTCACGGCAGCCCTGGTGGCACGCCTCCGAGTGAGAGGCTGTGCACTATGGGGCACATGTGCTAAAGAAGGCGGTGAGCCTTGTACTCACGCCTGCCACTTCCACGAAGCGCATGACAACGCCTCCAAAATGAAATCCCAGGTGCACTAGACCCAGAGGAACCTCGGCAATAGACGCGCAACTCCGGGATATCACGGGCGACGGAGTGGCATGCGTGAGAGTGGGAGGCTGTGCAAGAGGAAGGGGTGAGCCTTGTACTCACGCCTGCCACGTCCACGAAACACATCACCACGCGGCGAAAATGGATTCCCGCGTGCACTAGATAGTCCCAGGGGAGGTGGAGAGTAGGCGCGCACCTCCTGCAAGTCACGGCAGCCCTGGTGACACGCCTACGAGTGAGAGGCTGTGCACTATGGGGCACATGTGCTAAAGAAGGCGGTGAGCCTTGTACTCACGCCTGCCACTTCCACGAAACGCATGACAACGCCTCCAAAATGAAATCCCAGGTGCACTAGACCCAGGGGAACCTCGGCAATAGACGCGCAACTCCGGGATATCACGGGCGACGGAGTGGCATGCGTGAGAGTGGGAGGCTCTGCAAGAGGAAGGCGGTGAGTCTTGTACTCACGCCTGCTAGTTCCACGAAACACATCACCACGCGGCCAAAACGGATTGCCGGGTGCACTAGATAGTCCCAGGGGAGGTGGAGAGTAGGCGCGCACCTCCTGCCAAATCACGGGAGCCGTAGTGGCACGCCTGCCAGTGAGAGGCTGTGCACTGTGAGGCACATGTGCTAAAGAAGGCGGTGAGTCTTGTACTCACGCCTGCTAGTTCCACGAAACACATCACCACGCGGCCAAAACGGATATCCGGGTGCACTAGATAGTCCCAGGGGAGGTGGAGAGTAGGCGCGCACCTCCTGCCAAATCACGGGAGCCGTAGTGGCACGCCTGCCAGTGAGAGGCTGTGCACTGTGAGGCACATGTGCTAAAGAAGGCGGTGAGTCTTCTACTCACGCCTGCCACTTCCACGAAACACATCACCACGCGGCTAAAATGGATTTCCGCGTGCACTAGATACTCCCAAGGGAGTTGGGGGGTAGGCGCGCACCTCCTGCAAGTCACGGCAGCCCTGGTGGCACGCCTCCGAGTGAGAGGCTGTGCACTATGGGGCACATGTGCTAAAGAAGGCGGTGAGCCTTGTACTCACGCCTGCCACTTCCACGAAGCGCATGACAACGCCTCCAAAATGAAATCCCAGGTGCACTAGACCCAGGGGAGCCTCGGCAATAGACGCGCAACTCCGGGATATCACGGGCGACGGAGTGGCATGCGTGAGAGTGGGAGGCTGTGCAAGAGGAAGGGGTGAGCCTTGTACTCACGCCTGCCACTTCCACGAAACACATCACCACGCGGCTAAAATGGATTCCCGCGTGCACTAGTTAGTCCCAGGGGAGGTGGAGAGTAGGCGCGCACCTCCTGCAAGTCACGGCAGCCCTGGTGGCACGCCTCCGAGTGAGAGGCTGTGCACTATGGGGCACATGTGCTAAAGAAGGCGGTGAGCCTTGTACTCACGCCTGCCACTTCCACGATAGGCATGACAACGCCTCCAAAATGAAATCCCAGGTGCACTAGAGCCAGGGGAACCTCGGCAATAGACGCGCAACTCCGGGATATCACGGGCGAGGGAGTGGCATGCGTGAGAGTGGGAGGCTCTGCAAGAGGTAGGGGTGAGCCTTGTACTCACGCCTGCTAGTTCCACGAAACACATCACCACGCGGCCAAAACGGATTGCCGGGTGCACTAGACAGTCCCAGGGGAGGTGGAGAGTAGGCGCGCACCTCCTGCCAAATCACGGGAGCCGTAGTGGCACGCCTGCCAGTGAGAGGCTGTGCACTGTGAGGCACATGTGCTAAAGAAGGCGGTGAGTCTTCTACTCACGCCTGCCACTTCCACGAAACACATCACCACGCGGCTAAAATGGATTCCCGCGTGCACTAGATACTCCCAAGGGAGTTGGGGGGTAGGCGCGCACCTCCTGCAAGTCACGGCAGCCCTGGTGGCACGCCTCCGAGTGAGAGGCTGTGCACTATGGGGCACATGTGCTAAAGAAGGCGGTGAGTCTTCTACTCACGCCTGCCACTTCCACGAAACGCATCACCACGCGGCTAAAATGGATTCCCGCGTGCACTAGATACTCCCAAGGGAGTTGGGGGGTAGGCGCGCACCTCCTGCAAGTCACGGCAGCCCTGGTGGCACGCCTCCGAGTGAGAGGCTGTGCACTATGAGGCACATGTGCCAAAGAAGGCGGTGAGCCTTGTACTCACGCCTGCCACTTCCACGAAGCGCATGACAACGCCTCCAAAATGAAATCCCAGGTGCACTAGACCCAGGGAAACCTCGGCAATAGACGCGCAACTCCGGGATATCACGGGCGACGGAGTGGCATGCGTGAGAGTGGGAGGCTGTGCAAGAGGAAGGGGTGAGCCTTGTACTCACGCCTGCCACTTCCACGAAACACATCACCACGCGGCTAAAATGGATTCCCGCGTGCACTAGATAGTCCCAGGGGAGGTGGAGAGTAGGCGCGCACCTCCTGCAAGTCACGGCAGCCCTGGTGGCACGCCTCCGAGTGAGAGGCTGTGCACTATGGGGCACATGTGCTAAAGAAGGCGGTGAGCCTTGTACTCACGCCTGCCACTTCCACGAAACGCATGACAACGCCTCCAAAATGAAATCCCAGGTGCACTAGAGCCAGGGGAACCTCGGCAATAGACGCGCAACTCCGGGATATCACGGGCGACGGAGTGGCATGCGTGAGAGTGGGAGGCTGTGCAAGAGGAAGGGGTGAGTCTTCTACTCACGCCTGCCACTTCCACGAAACACATCACCACGCGGCTAAAATGGATTCCCGCGTGCACCAGATAGTCCCAAGGGAGTTGGGGGATAGGCGCGCACCTCCTGCAAGTCACGGCAGCCCTGGTGGCACGCCTCCGAGTGAGAGGCTGTGCACTATGGGGCACATGTGCTAAAGAAGGCGGTGAGCCTTGTACTCACGCCTGCCACTTCCACGAAGCGCATGACAACGCCTCCAAAATGAAATCCCAGGTGCACTAGACCCAGAGGAACCTCGGCAATAGACGCGCAACTCCGGGATATCACGGGCGACGGAGTGGCATGCGTGAGAGTGGGAGGCTGTGCAAGAGGAAGGGGTGAGCCTTGTACTCACGCCTGCCACGTCCACGAAACACATCACCACGCGGCGAAAATGGATTCCCGCGTGCACTAGATAGTCCCAGGGGAGGTGGAGAGTAGGCGCGCACCTCCTGCAAGTCACGGCAGCCCTGGTGGCACGCCTACGAGTGAGAGGCTGTGCACTATGGGGCACATGTGCTAAAGAAGGCGGTGAGACTTGTACTCACGCCTGCCACTTCCACGAAACGCATGACAACGCCTCCAAAATGAAATCCCAGGTGCACTAGACCCAGGGGAACCTCGGCAATAGACGCGCAACTCCGGGATATCACGGGCGACGGAGTGGCATGCGTGAGAGTGGGAGGCTCTGCAAGAGGAAGGCGGTGAGTCTTGTACTCACGCCTGCTAGTTCCACGAAACACATCACCACGCGGCCAAAACGGATTGCCGGGTGCACTAGATAGTCCCAGGGGAGATGGAGAGTAGGCGCGCACCTCCTGCCAAATCACGGGAGCCGTAGTGGCACGCCTGCCAGTGAGAGGCTGTGCACTGTGAGGCACATGTGCTAAAGAAGGCGGTGAGTCTTGTACTCACGCCTGCTAGTTCCACGAAACACATCACCACGCGGCCAAAACGGATATCCGGGTGCACTAGATAGTCCCAGGGGAGGTGGAGAGTAGGCGCGCACCTCCTGCCAAATCACGGGAGCCGTAGTGGCACGCCTGCCAGTGAGAGGCTGTGCACTGTGAGGCACATGTGCTAAAGAAGGCGGTGAGTCTTCTACTCACGCCTGCCACTTCCACGAAACACATCACCACGCGGCTAAAATGGATTTCCGCGTGCACTAGATACTCCCAAGGGAGTTGGGGGGTAGGCGCGCACCTCCTGCAAGTCACGGCAGCCCTGGTGGCACGCCTCCGAGTGAGAGGCTGTGCACTATGGGGCACATGTGCTAAAGAAGGCGGTGAGCCTTGTACTCACGCCTGCCACTTCCACGAAGCGCATGACAACGCCTCCAAAATGAAATCCCAGGTGCACTAGACCCAGGGGAGCCTCGGCAATAGACGCGCAACTCCGGGATATCACGGGCGACGGAGTGGCATGCGTGAGAGTGGGAGGCTGTGCAAGAGGAAGGGGTGAGCCTTGTACTCACGCCTGCCACTTCCCCGAAACACATCACCACGCGGCTAAAATGGATTCCCGCGTGCACTAGATAGTCCCAGGGGAGGTGGAGAGTAGGCGCGCACCTCCTGCAAGTCACGGCAGCCCTGGTGGCACGCCTCCGAGTGAGAGGCTGTGCACTATGGGGCACATGTGCTAAAGAAGGCGGTGAGCCTTGTACTCACGCCTGCCACTTCCACGATAGGCATGACAACGCCTCCAAAATGAAATCCCAGGTGCACTAGAGCCAGGGGAACCTCGGCAATAGACGCGCAACTCCGGGATATCACGGGCGAGGGAGTGGCATGCGTAAGAGTGGGAGGCTCTGCAAGAGGTAGGGGTGAGCCTTGTACTCACGCCTGCTAGTTCCACGAAACACATCACCACGCGGCCAAAACGGATTGCCGGGTGCACTAGACAGTCCCAGGGGAGGTGGAGAGTAGGCGCGCACCTCCTGCCAAATCACGGGAGCCGTAGTGGCACGCCTGCCAGTGAGAGGCTGTGCACTGTGAGGCACATGTGCTAAAGAAGGCGGTGAGTCTTCTACTCACGCCTGCCACTTCCACGAAACACATCACCACGCGGCTAAAATGGATTCCCGCGTGCACTAGATACTCCCAAGGGAGTTGGGGGGTAGGCGCGCACCTCCTGCAAGTCACGGCAGCCCTGGTGGCACGCCTCCGAGTGAGAGGCTGTGCACTATGGGGCACATGTGCTAAAGAAGGCGGTGAGTCTTCTACTCACGCCTGCCACTTCCACGAAACGCATCACCACGCGGCTAAAATGGATTCCCGCGTGCACTAGATACTCCCAAGGGAGTTGGGGGGTAGGCGCGCACCTCCTGCAAGTCACGGCAGCCCTGGTGGCACGCCTCCGAGTGAGAGGCTGTGCACTATGAGGCACATGTGCCAAAGAAGGCGGTGAGCCTTGTACTCACGCCTGCCACTTCCACGAAGCGCATGACAACGCCTCCAAAATGAAATCCCAGGTGCACTAGACCCAGGGAAGCCTCGGCAATAGACGCGCAACTCCGGGATATCACGGGCGACGGAGTGGCATGCGTGAGAGTGGGAGGCTGTGCAAGAGGAAGGGGTGAGCCTTGTACTCACGCCTGCCACTTCCACGAAACACATCACCACGCGGCTAAAATGGATTCCCGCGTGCACTAGATAGTCCCAGGGGAGGTGGAGAGTAGGCGCGCACCTCCTGCAAGTCACGGCAGCCCTGGTGGCACGCCTCCGAGTGAGAGGCTGTGCACTATGGGGCACATGTGCTAAAGAAGGCGGTGAGCCTTGTACTCACGCCTGCCACTTCCACGAAACGCATGACAACGCCTCCAAAATGAAATCCCAGGTGCACTAGAGCCAGGGGAACCTCGGCAATAGACGCGCAACTCCGGGATATCACGGGCGACGGAGTGGCATGCGTGAGAGTGGGAGGCTGTGCAAGAGGAAGGGGTGAGTCTTCTACTCACGCCTGCCACTTCCACGAAACACATCACCACGCGGCTAAAATGGATTCCCGCGTGCACTAGATAGTCCCAAGGGAGTTGGGGGATAGGCGCGCACCTCCTGCAAGTCACGGCAGCCCTGGTGGCACGCCTCCGAGTGAGAGGCTGTGCACTATGGGGCACATGTGCTAAAGAAGGCGGTGAGCCTTGTACTCACGCCTGCCACTTCCACGAAGCGCATGACAACGCCTCCAAAATGAAATCCCAGGTGCACTAGACCCAGAGGAACCTCGGCAATAGACGCGCAACTCCGGGATATCACGGGCGACGGAGTGGCATGCGTGAGAGTGGGAGGCTGTGCAAGAGGAAGGGGTGAGCCTTGTACTCACGCCTGCCACGTCCACGAAACACATCACCACGCGGCGAAAATGGATTCCCGCGTGCACTAGATAGTCCCAGGGGAGGTGGAGAGTAGGCGCGCACCTCCTGCAAGTCACGGCAGCCCTGGTGGCACGCCTACGAGTGAGAGGCTGTGCACTATGGGGCACATGTGCTAAAGAAGGCGGTGAGCCTTGTACTCACGCCTGCCACTTCCACGAAACGCATGACAACGCCTCCAAAATGAAATCCCAGGTGCACTAGACCCAGGGGAACCTCGGCAATAGACGCGCAACTCCGGGATATCACGGGCGACGGAGTGGCATGCGTGAGAGTGGGAGGCTCTGCAAGAGGAAGGCGGTGAGTCTTGTACTCACGCCTGCTAGTTCCACGAAACACATCACCACGCGGCCAAAACGGATTGCCGGGTGCACTAGATAGTCCCAGGGGAGGTGGAGAGTAGGCGCGCACCTCCTGCCAAATCACGGGAGCCGTAGTGGCACGCCTGCCAGTGAGAGGCTGTGCACTGTGAGGCACATGTGCTAAAGAAGGCGGTGAGTCTTGTACTCACGCCTGCTAGTTCCACGAAACACATCACCACGCGGCCAAAACGGATATCCGGGTGCACTAGATAGTCCCAGGGGAGGTGGAGAGTAGGCGCGCACCTCCTGCCAAATCACGGGAGCCGTAGTGGCACGCCTGCCAGTGAGAGGCTGTGCACTGTGAGGCACATGTGCTAAAGAAGGCGGTGAGTCTTCTACTCACGCCTGCCACTTCCACGAAACACATCACCACGCGGCTAAAATGGATTTCCGCGTGCACTAGATACTCCCAAGGGAGTTGGGGGGTAGGCGCGCACCTCCTGCAAGTCACGGCAGCCCTGGTGGCACGCCTCCGAGTGAGAGGCTGTGCACTATGGGGCACATGTGCTAAAGAAGGCGGTGAGCCTTGTACTCACGCCTGCCACTTCCACGAAGCGCATGACAACGCCTCCAAAATGAAATCCCAGGTGCACTAGACCCAGGGGAGCCTCGGCAATAGACGCGCAACTCCGGGATATCACGGGCGACGGAGTGGCATGCGTGAGAGTGGGAGGCTGTGCAAGAGGAAGGGGTGAGCCTTGTACTCACGCCTGCCACTTCCACGAAACACATCACCACGCGGCTAAAATGGATTCCCGCGTGCACTAGATAGTCCCAGGGGAGGTGGAGAGTAGGCGCGCACCTCCTGCAAGTCACGGCAGCCCTGGTGGCACGCCTCCGAGTGAGAGGCTGTGCACTATGGGGCACATGTGCTAAAGAAGGCGGTGAGCCTTGTACTCACGCCTGCCACTTCCACGATAGGCATGACAACGCCTCCAAAATGAAATCCCAGGTGCACTAGAGCCAGGGGAACCTCGGCAATAGACGCGCAACTCCGGGATATCACGGGCGAGGGAGTGGCATGCGTGAGAGTGGGAGGCTCTGCAAGAGGTAGGGGTGAGCCTTGTACTCACGCCTGCTAGTTCCACGAAACACATCACCACTCGGCCAAAACGGATTGCCGGGTGCACTAGACAGTCCCAGGGGAGGTGGAGAGTAGGCGCGCACCTCCTGCCAAATCACGGGAGCCGTAGTGGCACGCCTGCCAGTGAGAGGCTGTGCACTGTGAGGCACATGTGCTAAAGAAGGCGGTGAGTCTTCTACTCACGCCTGCCACTTCCACGAAACACATCACCACGCGGCTAAAATGGATTCCCGCGTGCACTAGATACTCCCAAGGGAGTTGGGGGGTAGGCGCGCACCTCCTGCAAGTCACGGCAGCCCTGGTGGCACGCCTCCGAGTGAGAGGCTGTGCACTATGGGGCACATGTGCTAAAGAAGGCGGTGAGTCTTCTACTCACGCCTGCCACTTCCACGAAACGCATCACCACGCGGCTAAAATGGATTCCCGCGTGCACTAGATACTCCCAAGGGAGTTGGGGGGTAGGCGCGCACCTCCTGCAAGTCACGGCAGCCCTGGTGGCACGCCTCCGAGTGAGAGGCTGTGCACTATGAGGCACATGTGCCAAAGAAGGCGGTGAGCCTTGTACTCACGCCTGCCACTTCCACGAAGCGCATGGCAACGCCTCCAAAATGAAATCCCAGGTGCACTAGACCCAGGGAAACCTCGGCAATAGACGCGCAACTCCGGGATATCACGGGCGACGGAGTGGCATGCGTGAGAGTGGGAGGCTGTGCAAGAGGAAGGGGTGAGCCTTGTACTCACGCCTGCCACTTCCACGAAACACATCACCACGCGGCTAAAATGGATTCCCGCGTGCACTAGATAGTCCCAGGGGAGGTGGAGAGTAGGCGCGCACCTCCTGCAAGTCACGGCAGCCCTGGTGGCACGCCTCCGAGTGAGAGGCTGTGCACTATGGGGCACATGTGCTAAAGAAGGCGGTGAGCCTTGTACTCACGCCTGCCACTTCCACGAAACGCATGACAACGCCTCCAAAATGAAATCCCAGGTGCACTAGAGCCAGGGGAACCTCGGCAATAGACGCGCAACTCCGGGATATCACGGGCGACGGAGTGGCATGCGTGAGAGTGGGAGGCTGTGCAAGAGGAAGGGGTGAGTCTTCTACTCACGCCTGCCACTTCCACGAAACACATCACCACGCGGCTAAAATGGATTCCCGCGTGCACTAGATAGTCCCAAGGGAGTTGGGGGATAGGCGCGCACCTCCTGCAAGTCACGGCAGCCCTGGTGGCACGCCTCCGAGTGAGAGGCTGTGCACTATGGGGCACATGTGCTAAAGAAGGCGGTGAGCCTTGTACTCACGCCTGCCACTTCCACGAAGCGCATGACAACGCCTCCAAAATGAAATCCCAGGTGCACTAGACCCAGAGGAACCTCGGCAATAGACGCGCAACTCCGGGATATCACGGGCGACGGAGTGGCATGCGTGAGAGTGGGAGGCTGTGCAAGAGGAAGGGGTGAGCCTTGTACTCACGCCTGCCACGTCCACGAAACACATCACCACGCGGCGAAAATGGATTCCCGCGTGCACTAGATAGTCCCAGGGGAGGTGGAGAGTAGGCGCGCACCTCCTGCAAGTCACGGCAGCCCTGGTGGCACGCCTACGAGTGAGAGGCTGTGCACTATGGGGCACATGTGCTAAAGAAGGCGGTGAGCCTTGTACTCACGCCTGCCACTTCCACGAAACGCATGACAACGCCTCCAAAATGAAATCCCAGGTGCACTAGACCCAGGGGAACCTCGGCAATAGACGCGCAACTCCGGGATATCACGGGCGACGGAGTGGCATGCGTGAGAGTGGGAGGCTCTGCAAGAGGAAGGCGGTGAGTCTTGTACTCACGCCTGCTAGTTCCACGAAACACATCACCACGCGGCCAAAACGGATTGCCGGGTGCACTAGATAGTCCCAGGGGAGGTGGAGAGTAGGCGCGCACCTCCTGCCAAATCACGGGAGCCGTAGTGGCACGCCTGCCAGTGAGAGGCTGTGCACTGTGAGGCACATGTGCTAAAGAAGGCGGTGAGTCTTGTACTCACGCCTGCTAGTTCCACGAAACACATCACCACGCGGCCAAAACGGATATCCGGGTGCACTAGATAGTCCCAGGGGAGGTGGAGAGTAGGCGCGCACCTCCTGCCAAATCACGGGAGCCGTAGTGGCACGCCTGCCAGTGAGAGGCTGTGCACTGTGAGGCACATGTGCTAAAGAAGGCGGTGAGTCTTCTACTCACGCCTGCCACTTCCACGAAACACATCACCACGCGGCTAAAATGGATTTCCGCGTGCACTAGATACTCCCAAGGGAGTTGGGGGGTAGGCGCGCACCTCCTGCAAGTCACGGCAGCCCTGGTGGCACGCCTCCGAGTGAGAGGCTGTGCACTATGGGGCACATGTGCTAAAGAAGGCGGTGAGCCTTGTACTCACGCCTGCCACTTCCACGAAGCGCATGACAACGCCTCCAAAATGAAATCCCAGGTGCACTAGACCCAGGGGAGCCTCGGCAATAGACGCGCAACTCCGGGATATCACGGGCGACGGAGTGGCATGCGTGAGAGTGGGAGGCTGTGCAAGAGGAAGGGGTGAGCCTTGTACTCACGCCTGCCACTTCCACGAAACACATCACCACGCGGCTAAAATGGATTCCCGCGTGCACTAGATAGTCCCAGGGGAGGTGGAGAGTAGGCGCGCACCTCCTGCAAGTCACGGCAGCCCTGGTGGCACGCCTCCGAGTGAGAGGCTGTGCACTATGGGGCACATGTGCTAAAGAAGGCGGTGAGCCTTGTACTCACGCCTGCCACTTCCACGATAGGCATGACAACGCCTCCAAAATGAAATCCCAGGTGCACTAGAGCCAGGGGAACCTCGGCAATAGACGCGCAACTCCGGGATATCACGGGCGAGGGAGTGGCATGCGTGAGAGTGGGAGGCTCTGCAAGAGGTAGGGGTGAGCCTTGTACTCACGCCTGCTAGTTCCACGAAACACATCACCACTCGGCCAAAACGGATTGCCGGGTGCACTAGACAGTCCCAGGGGAGGTGGAGAGTAGGCGCGCACCTCCTGCCAAATCACGGGAGCCGTAGTGGCACGCCTGCCAGTGAGAGGCTGTGCACTGTGAGGCACATGTGCTAAAGAAGGCGGTGAGTCTTCTACTCACGCCTGCCACTTCCACGAAACACATCACCACGCGGCTAAAATGGATTCCCGCGTGCACTAGATACTCCCAAGGGAGTTGGGGGGTAGGCGCGCACCTCCTGCAAGTCACGGCAGCCCTGGTGGCACGCCTCCGAGTGAGAGGCTGTGCACTATGGGGCACATGTGCTAAAGAAGGCGGTGAGTCTTCTACTCACGCCTGCCACTTCCACGAAACGCATCACCACGCGGCTAAAATGGATTCCCGCGTGCACTAGATACTCCCAAGGGAGTTGGGGGGTAGGCGCGCACCTCCTGCAAGTCACGGCAGCCCTGGTGGCACGCCTCCGAGTGAGAGGCTGTGCACTATGAGGCACATGTGCCAAAGAAGGCGGTGAGCCTTGTACTCACGCCTGCCACTTCCACGAAGCGCATGACAACGCCTCCAAAATGAAATCCCAGGTGCACTAGACCCAGGGAAACCTCGGCAATAGACGCGCAACTCCGGGATATCACGGGCGACGGAGTGGCATGCGTGAGAGTGGGAGGCTGTGCAAGAGGAAGGGGTGAGCCTTGTACTCACGCCTGCCACTTCCACGAAACACATCACCACGCGGCTAAAATGGATTCCCGCGTGCACTAGATAGTCCCAGGGGAGGTGGAGAGTAGGCGCGCACCTCCTGCAAGTCACGGCAGCCCTGGTGGCACGCCTCCGAGTGAGAGGCTCTGCACTATGGGGCACATGTGCTAAAGAA
This sequence comes from Stylophora pistillata, assembly GCF_964205215.1. Classification (NCBI taxonomy): domain Eukaryota; kingdom Metazoa; phylum Cnidaria; class Anthozoa; order Scleractinia; family Pocilloporidae; genus Stylophora; species Stylophora pistillata. The sequence continues at coordinate 126,557 of NW_028290781.1, read as the reverse complement.
GGCGGTGAGCCTTGTACTCACGCCTGCCACTTCCACGAAACGCATGACAACGCCTCCAAAATGAAATCCCAGGTGCACTAGAGCCAGGGGAACCTCGGCAATAGACGCGCAACTCCGGGATATCACGGGCGACGGAGTGGCATGCGTGAGAGTGGGAGGCTGTGCAAGAGGAAGGGGTGAGTCTTCTACTCACGCCTGCCACTTCCACGAAACACATCACCACGCGGCTAAAATGGATTCCCGCGTGCACTAGATAGTCCCAAGGGAGTTGGGGGATAGGCGCGCACCTCCTGCAAGTCACGGCAGCCCTGGTGGCACGCCTCCGAGTGAGAGGCTGTGCACTATGGGGCACATGTGCTAAAGAAGGCGGTGAGCCTTGTACTCACGCCTGCCACTTCCACGAAGCGCATGACAACGCCTCCAAAATGAAATCCCAGGTGCACTAGACCCAGAGGAACCTCGGCAATAGACGCGCAACTCCGGGATATCACGGGCGACGGAGTGGCATGCGTGAGAGTGGGAGGCTGTGCAAGAGGAAGGGGTGAGCCTTGTACTCACGCCTGCCACGTCCACGAAACACATCACCACGCGGCGAAAATGGATTCCCGCGTGCACTAGATAGTCCCAGGGGAGGTGGAGAGTAGGCGCGCACCTCCTGCAAGTCACGGCAGCCCTGGTGGCACGCCTACGAGTGAGAGGCTGTGCACTATGGGGCACATGTGCTAAAGAAGGCGGTGAGCCTTGTACTCACGCCTGCCACTTCCACGAAACGCATGACAACGCCTCCAAAATGAAATCCCAGGTGCACTAGACCCAGGGGAACCTCGGCAATAGACGCGCAACTCCGGGATATCACGGGCGACGGAGTGGCATGCGTGAGAGTGGGAGGCTCTGCAAGAGGAAGGCGGTGAGTCTTGTACTCACGCCTGCTAGTTCCACGAAACACATCACCACGCGGCCAAAACGGATTGCCGGGTGCACTAGATAGTCCCAGGGGAGGTGGAGAGTAGGCGCGCACCTCCTGCCAAATCACGGGAGCCGTAGTGGCACGCCTGCCAGTGAGAGGCTGTGCACTGTGAGGCACATGTGCTAAAGAAGGCGGTGAGTCTTGTACTCACGCCTGCTAGTTCCACGAAACACATCACCACGCGGCCAAAACGGATATCCGGGTGCACTAGATAGTCCCAGGGGAGGTGGAGAGTAGGCGCGCACCTCCTGCCAAATCACGGGAGCCGTAGTGGCACGCCTGCCAGTGAGAGGCTGTGCACTGAGAGGCACATGTGCTAAAGAAGGCGGTGAGTCTTCTACTCACGCCTGCCACTTCCACGAAACACATCACCACGCGGCTAAAATGGATTTCCGCGTGCACTAGATACTCCCAAGGGAGTTGGGGGGTAGGCGCGCACCTCCTGCAAGTCACGGCAGCCCTGGTGGCACGCCTCCGAGTGAGAGGCTGTGCACTATGGGGCACATGTGCTAAAGAAGGCGGTGAGCCTTGTACTCACGCCTGCCACTTCCACGAAGCGCATGACAACGCCTCCAAAATGAAATCCCAGGTGCACTAGACCCAGGGGAGCCTCGGCAATAGACGCGCAACTCCGGGATATCACGGGCGACGGAGTGGCATGCGTGAGAGTGGGAGGCTGTGCAAGAGGAAGGGGTGAGCCTTGTACTCACGCCTGCCACTTCCACGAAACACATCACCACGCGGCTAAAATGGATTCCCGCGTGCACTAGATAGTCCCAGGGGAGGTGGAGAGTAGGCGCGCACCTCCTGCAAGTCACGGCAGCCCTGGTGGCACGCCTCCGAGTGAGAGGCTGTGCACTATGGGGCACATGTGCTAAAGAAGGCGGTGAGCCTTGTACTCACGCCTGCCACTTCCACGATAGGCATGACAACGCCTCCAAAATGAAATCCCAGGTGCACTAGAGCCAGGGGAACCTCGGCAATAGACGCGCAACTCCGGGATATCACGGGCGAGGGAGTGGCATGCGTGAGAGTGGGAGGCTCTGCAAGAGGTAGGGGTGAGCCTTGTACTCACGCCTGCTAGTTCCACGAAACACATCACCACGCGGCCAAAACGGATTGCCGGGTGCACTAGACAGTCCCAGGGGAGGTGGAGAGTAGGCGCGCACCTCCTGCCAAATCACGGGAGCCGTAGTGGCACGCCTGCCAGTGAGAGGCTGTGCACTGTGAGGCACATGTGCTAAAGAAGGCGGTGAGTCTTCTACTCACGCCTGCCACTTCCACGAAACACATCACCACGCGGCTAAAATGGATTCCCGCGTGCACTAGATACTCCCAAGGGAGTTGGGGGGTAGGCGCGCACCTCCTGCAAGTCACGGCAGCCCTGGTGGCACGCCTCCGAGTGAGAGGCTGTGCACTATGGGGCACATGTGCTAAAGAAGGCGGTGAGTCTTCTACTCACGCCTGCCACTTCCACGAAACGCATCACCACGCGGCTAAAATGGATTCCCGCGTGCACTAGATACTCCCAAGGGAGTTGGGGGGTAGGCGCGCACCTCCTGCAAGTCACGGCAGCCCTGGTGGCACGCCTCCGAGTGAGAGGCTGTGCACTATGAGGCACATGTGCCAAAGAAGGCGGTGAGCCTTGTACTCACGCCTGCCACTTCCACGAAGCGCATGACAACGCCTCCAAAATGAAATCCCAGGTGCACTAGACCCAGGGAAACCTCGGCAATAGACGCGCAACTCCGGGATATCACGGGCGACGGAGTGGCATGCGTGAGAGTGGGAGGCTGTGCAAGAGGAAGGGGTGAGCCTTGTACTCACGCCTGCCACTTCCACGAAACACATCACCACGCGGCTAAAATGGATTCCCGCGTGCACTAGATAGTCCCAGGGGAGGTGGAGAGTAGGCGCGCACCTCCTGCAAGTCACGGCAGCCCTGGTGGCACGCCTCCGAGTGAGAGGCTGTGCACTATGGGGCACATGTGCTAAAGAAGGCGGTGAGCCTTGTACTCACGCCTGCCACTTCCACGAAACGCATGACAACGCCTCCAAAATGAAATCCCAGGTGCACTAGAGCCAGGGGAACCTCGGCAATAGACGCGCAACTCCGGGATATCACGGGCGACGGAGTGGCATGCGTGAGAGTGGGAGGCTGTGCAAGAGGAAGGGGTGAGTCTTCTACTCACGCCTGCCACTTCCACGAAACACATCACCACGCGGCTAAAATGGATTCCCGCGTGCACCAGATAGTCCCAAGGGAGTTGGGGGATAGGCGCGCACCTCCTGCAAGTCACGGCAGCCCTGGTGGCACGCCTCCGAGTGAGAGGCTGTGCACTATGGGGCACATGTGCTAAAGAAGGCGGTGAGCCTTGTACTCACGCCTGCCACTTCCACGAAGCGCATGACAACGCCTCCAAAATGAAATCCCAGGTGCACTAGACCCAGAGGAACCTCGGCAATAGACGCGCAACTCCGGGATATCACGGGCGACGGAGTGGCATGCGTGAGAGTGGGAGGCTGTGCAAGAGGAAGGGGTGAGCCTTGTACTCACGCCTGCCACGTCCACGAAACACATCACCACGCGGCGAAAATGGATTCCCGCGTGCACTAGATAGTCCCAGGGGAGGTGGAGAGTAGGCGCGCACCTCCTGCAAGTCACGGCAGCCCTGGTGGCACGCCTACGAGTGAGAGGCTGTGCACTATGGGGCACATGTGCTAAAGAAGGCGGTGAGCCTTGTACTCACGCCTGCCACTTCCACGAAACGCATGACAACGCCTCCAAAATGAAATCCCAGGTGCACTAGACCCAGGGGAACCTCGGCAATAGACGCGCAACTCCGGGATATCACGGGCGACGGAGTGGCATGCGTGAGAGTGGGAGGCTCTGCAAGAGGAAGGCGGTGAGTCTTGTACTCACGCCTGCTAGTTCCACGAAACACATCACCACGCGGCCAAAACGGATTGCCGGGTGCACTAGATAGTCCCAGGGGAGGTGGAGAGTAGGCGCGCACCTCCTGCCAAATCACGGGAGCCGTAGTGGCACGCCTGCCAGTGAGAGGCTGTGCACTGTGAGGCACATGTGCTAAAGAAGGCGGTGAGTCTTGTACTCACGCCTGCTAGTTCCACGAAACACATCACCACGCGGCCAAAACGGATATCCGGGTGCACTAGATAGTCCCAGGGGAGGTGGAGAGTAGGCGCGCACCTCCTGCCAGATCACGGGAGCCGTAGTGGCACGCCTGCCAGTGAGAGGCTGTGCACTGTGAGGCACATGTGCTAAAGAAGGCGGTGAGTCTTCTACTCACGCCTGCCACTTCCACGAAACACATCACCACGCGGCTAAAATGGATTTCCGCGTGCACTAGATACTCCCAAGGGAGTTGGGGGGTAGGCGCGCACCTCCTGCAAGTCACGGCAGCCCTGGTGGCACGCCTCCGAGTGAGAGGCTGTGCACTATGGGGCACATGTGCTAAAGAAGGCGGTGAGCCTTGTACTCACGCCTGCCACTTCCACGAAGCGCATGACAACGCCTCCAAAATGAAATCCCAGGTGCACTAGACCCAGGGGAGCCTCGGCAATAGACGCGCAACTCCGGGATATCACGGGCGACGGAGTGGCATGCGTGAGAGTGGGAGGCTGTGCAAGAGGAAGGGGTGAGCCTTGTACTCACGCCTGCCACTTCCACGAAACACATCACCACGCGGCTAAAATGGATTCCCGCGTGCACTAGATAGTCCCAGGGGAGGTGGAGAGTAGGCGCGCACCTCCTGCAAGTCACGGCAGCCCTGGTGGCACGCCTCCGAGTGAGAGGCTGTGCACTATGGGGCACATGTGCTAAAGAAGGCGGTGAGCCTTGTACTCACGCCTGCCACTTCCACGATAGGCATGACAACGCCTCCAAAATGAAATCCCAGGTGCACTAGAGCCAGGGGAACCTCGGCAATAGACGCGCAACTCCGGGATATCACGGGCGAGGGAGTGGCATGCGTGAGAGTGGGAGGCTCTGCAAGAGGTAGGGGTGAGCCTTGTACTCACGCCTGCTAGTTCCACGAAACACATCACCACGCGGCCAAAACGGATTGCCGGGTGCACTAGACAGTCCCAGGGGAGGTGGAGAGTAGGCGCGCACCTCCTGCCAAATCACGGGAGCCGTAGTGGCACGCCTGCCAGTGAGAGGCTGTGCACTGTGAGGCACATGTGCTAAAGAAGGCGGTGAGTCTTCTACTCACGCCTGCCACTTCCACGAAACACATCACCACGCGGCTAAAATGGATTCCCGCGTGCACTAGATACTCCCAAGGGAGTTGGGGGGTAGGCGCGCACCTCCTGCAAGTCACGGCAGCCCTGGTGGCACGCCTCCGAGTGAGAGGCTGTGCACTATGGGGCACATGTGCTAAAGAAGGCGGTGAGTCTTCTACTCACGCCTGCCACTTCCACGAAACGCATCACCACGCGGCTAAAATGGATTTCCGCGTGCACTAGATACTTCCAAGGGAGTTGGGGGGTAGGCGCGCACCTCCTGCAAGTCACGGCAGCCCTGGTGGCACGCCTCCGAGTGAGAGGCTGTGCACTATGAGGCACATGTGCCAAAGAAGGCGGTGAGCCTTGTACTCACGCCTGCCACTTCCACGAAGCGCATGACAACGCCTCCAAAATGAAATCCCAGGTGCACTAGACCCAGGGAAACCTCGGCAATAGACGCGCAACTCCGGGATATCACGGGCGACGGAGTGGCATGCGTGAGAGTGGGAGGCTGTGCAAGAGGAAGGGGTGAGCCTTGTACTCACGCCTGCCACTTCCACGAAACACATCACCACGCGGCTAAAATGGATTCCCGCGTGCACTAGATAGTCCCAGGGGAGGTGGAGAGTAGGCGCGCACCTCCTGCAAGTCACGGCAGCCCTGGTGGCACGCCTCCGAGTGAGAGGCTGTGCACTATGGGGCACATGTGCTAAAGTAGGCGGTGAGCCTTGTCCTCACGCCTGCCACTTCCACGAAACGCATGACAACGCCTCCAAAATGAAATCCCAGGTGCACTAGAGCCAGGGGAACCTCGGCAATAGACGCGCAACTCCGGGATATCACGGGCGACGGAGTGGCATGCGTGAGAGTGGGAGGCTGTGCAAGAGGAAGGGGTGAGTCTTCTACTCACGCCTGCCACTTCCACGAAACACATCACCACGCGGCTAAAATGGATTCCCGCGTGCACCAGATAGTCCCAAGGGAGTTGGGGGATAGGCGCGCACCTCCTGCAAGTCACGGCAGCCCTGGTGGCACGCCTCCGAGTGAGAGGCTGTGCACTATGGGGCACATGTGCTAAAGAAGGCGGTGAGCCTTGTACTCACGCCTGCCACTTCCACGAAGCGCATGACAACGCCTCCAAAATGAAATCCCAGGTGCACTAGACCCAGAGGAACCTCGGCAATAGACGCGCAACTCCGGGATATCACGGGCGACGGAGTGGCATGCGTGAGAGTGGGAGGCTGTGCAAGAGGAAGGGGTGAGCCTTGTACTCACGCCTGCCACGTCCACGAAACACATCACCACGCGGCGAAAATGGATTCCCGCGTGCACTAGATAGTCCCAGGGGAGGTGGAGAGTAGGCGCGCACCTCCTGCAAGTCACGGCAGCCCTGGTGGCACGCCTACGAGTGAGAGGCTGTGCACTATGGGGCACTTGTGCTAAAGAAGGCGGTGAGCCTTGTACTCACGCCTGCCACTTCCACGAAACGCATGACAACGCCTCCAAAATGAAATCCCAGGTGCACTAGACCCAGGGGAACCTCGGCAATAGACGCGCAACTCCGGGATATCACGGGCGACGGAGTGGCATCCGTGAGAGTGGGAGGCTCTGCAAGAGGAAGGCGGTGAGTCTTGTACTCACGCCTGCTAGTTCCACGAAACACATCACCACGCGGCCAAAACGGATTGCCGGGTGCACTAGATAGTCCCAGGGGAGGTGGAGAGTAGGCGCGCACCTCCTGCCAAATCACGGGAGCCGTAGTGGCACGCCTGCCAGTGAGAGGCTGTGCACTGTGAGGCACATGTGCTAAAGAAGGCGGTGAGTCTTGTACTCACGCCTGCTAGTTCCACGAAACACATCACCACGCGGCCAAAACGGATATCCGGGTGCACTAGATAGTCCCAGGGGAGGTGGAGAGTAGGCGCGCACCTCCTGCCAAATCACGGGAGCCGTAGTGGCACGCCTGCCAGTGAGAGGCTGTGCACTGTGAGGCACATGTGCTAAAGAAGGCGGTGAGTCTTCTACTCACGCCTGCCACTTCCACGAAACACATCACCACGCGGCTAAAATGGATTTCCGCGTGCACTAGATACTCCCAAGGGAGTTGGGGGGTAGGCGCGCACCTCCTGCAAGTCACGGCAGCCCTGGTGGCACGCCTCCGAGTGAGAGGCTGTGCACTATGGGGCACATGTGCTAAAGAAGGCGGTGAGCCTTGTACTCACGCCTGCCACTTCCACGAAGCGCATGACAACGCCTCCAAAATGAAATCCCAGGTGCACTAGACCCAGGGGAGCCTCGGCAATAGACGCGCAACTCCGGGATATCACGGGCGACGGAGTGGCATGCGTGAGAGTGGGAGGCTGTGCAAGAGGAAGGGGTGAGCCTTGTACTCACGCCTGCCACGTCCACGAAACACATCACCACGCGGCGAAAATGGATTCCCGCGTGCACTAGATAGTCCCAGGGGAGGTGGAGAGTAGGCGCGCACCTCCTGCAAGTCACGGCAGCCCTGGTGGCACGCCTACGAGTGAGAGGCTGTGCACTATGGGGCACTTGTGCTAAAGAAGGCGGTGAGCCTTGTACTCACGCCTGCCACTTCCACGAAACGCATGACAACGCCTCCAAAATGAAATCCCAGGTGCACTAGACCCAGGGGAACCTCGGCAATAGACGCGCAACTCCGGGATATCACGGGCGACGGAGTGGCATCCGTGAGAGTGGGAGGCTCTGCAAGAGGAAGGCGGTGAGTCTTGTACTCACGCCTGCTAGTTCCACGAAACACATCACCACGCGGCCAAAACGGATTGCCGGGTGCACTAGATAGTCCCAGGGGAGGTGGAGAGTAGGCGCGCACCTCCTGCCAAATCACGGGAGCCGTAGTGGCACGCCTGCCAGTGAGAGGCTGTGCACTGTGAGGCACATGTGCTAAAGAAGGCGGTGAGTCTTGTACTCACGCCTGCTAGTTCCACGAAACACATCACCACGCGGCCAAAACGGATATCCGGGTGCACTAGATAGTCCCAGGGGAGGTGGAGAGTAGGCGCGCACCTCCTGCCAAATCACGGGAGCCGTAGTGGCACGCCTGCCAGTGAGAGGCTGTGCACTGTGAGGCACATGTGCTAAAGAAGGCGGTGAGTCTTCTACTCACGCCTGCCACTTCCACGAAACACATCACCACGCGGCTAAAATGGATTTCCGCGTGCACTAGATACTCCCAAGGGAGTTGGGGGGTAGGCGCGCACCTCCTGCAAGTCACGGCAGCCCTGGTGGCACGCCTCCGAGTGAGAGGCTGTGCACTATGGGGCACATGTGCTAAAGAAGGCGGTGAGCCTTGTACTCACGCCTGCCACTTCCACGAAGCGCATGACAACGCCTCCAAAATGAAATCCCAGGTGCACTAGACCCAGGGGAGCCTCGGCAATAGACGCGCAACTCCGGGATATCACGGGCGACGGAGTGGCATGCGTGAGAGTGGGAGGCTGTGCAAGAGGAAGGGGTGAGCCTTGTACTCACGCCTGCCACTTCCCCGAAACACATCACCACGCGGCTAAAATGGATTCCCGCGTGCACTAGATAGTCCCAGGGGAGGTGGAGAGTAGGCGCGCACCTCCTGCAAGTCACGGCAGCCCTGGTGGCACGCCTCCGAGTGAGAGGCTGTGCACTATGGGGCACATGTGCTAAAGAAGGCGGTGAGCCTTGTACTCACGCCTGCCACTTCCACGATAGGCATGACAACGCCTCCAAAATGAAATCCCAGGTGCACTAGAGCCAGGGGAACCTCGGCAATAGACGCGCAACTCCGGGATATCACGGGCGAGGGAGTGGCATGCGTGAGAGTGGGAGGCTCTGCAAGAGGTAGGGGTGAGCCTTGTACTCACGCCTGCTAGTTCCACGAAACACATCACCACGCGGCCAAAACGGATTGCCGGGTGCACTAGACAGTCCCAGGGGAGGTGGAGAGTAGGCGCGCACCTCCTGCCAAATCACGGGAGCCGTAGTGGCACGCCTGCCAGTGAGAGGCTGTGCACTGTGAGGCACATGTGCTAAAGAAGGCGGTGAGTCTTCTACTCACGCCTGGCACTTCCACGAAACACATCACCACGCGGCTAAAATGGATTCCCGCGTGCACTAGATACTCCCAAGGGAGTTGGGGGGTAGGCGCGCACCTCCTGCAAGTCACGGCAGCCCTGGTGGCACGCCTCCGAGTGAGAGGCTGTGCACTATGGGGCACATGTGCTAAAGAAGGCGGTGAGTCTTCTACTCACGCCTGCCACTTCCACGAAACGCATCACCACGCGGCTAAAATGGATTCCCGCGTGCACTAGACACTCCCAAGGGAGTTGGGGGGTAGGCGCGCACCTCCTGCAAGTCACGGCAGCCCTGGTGGCACGCCTCCGAGTGAGAGGCTGTGCACTATGAGGCACATGTGCCAAAGAAGGCGGTGAGCCTTGTACTCACGCCTGCCACTTCCACGAAGCGCATGACAACGCCTCCAAAATGAAATCCCAGGTGCACTAGACCCAGGGGAGCCTCGGCAATAGACGCGCAACTCCGGGATATCACGGGCGACGGAGTGGCATGCGTGAGAGTGGGAGGCTGTGCAAGAGGAAGGGGTGAGCCTTGTACTCACGCCTGCCACTTCCACGAAACACATCACCACGCGGCTAAAATGGATTCCCGCGTGCACTAGATAGTCCCAGGGGAGGTGGAGAGTAGGCGCGCACCTCCTGCAAGTCACGGCAGCCCTGGTGGCACGCCTCCGAGTGAGAGGCTGTGCACTATGGGGCACATGTGCTAAAGAAGGCGGTGAGCCTTGTACTCACGCCTGCCACTTCCACGAAACGCATGACAACGCCTCCAAAATGAAATCCCAGGTGCACTAGACCCAGGGGAACCTCGGCAATAGACGCGCAACTCCGGGATATCACGGGCGACGGAGTGGCATGCGTGAGAATGGGAGGCTGTGCAAGAGGAAGGGGTGAGTCTTCTACTCACGCCTGCCACTTCCACGAAACACATCACCACGCGGCTAAAAGGGATTCCCGCGTGCACTAGATAGTCCCAAGGGAGTTGGGGGATAGGCGCGCACCTCCTGCAAGTCACGGCAGCCCTGGTGGCACGCCTCCGAGTGAGAGGCTGTGCACTATGGGGCACATGTGCTAAAGAAGGCGGTGAGCCTTGTACTCACGCCTGCCACTTCCACGAAGCGCATGACAACGCCTCCAAAATGAAATCCCAGGTGCACTAGACCCAGAGGAACCTCGGCAATAGACGCGCAACTCCGGGATATCACGGGCGACGGAGTGGCATGCGTGAGAGTGGGAGGCTGTGCAAGAGGAAGGGGTGAGCCTTGTACTCACGCCTGCCACGTCCACGAAACACATCACCACGCGGCGAAAATGGATTCCCGCGTGCACTAGATAGTCCCAGGGGAGGTGGAGAGTAGGCGCGCACCTCCTGCAAGTCACGGCAGCCCTGGTGGCACGCCTACGAGTGAGAGGCTGTGCACTATGGGGCACATGTGCTAAAGAAGGCGGTGAGCCTTGTACTCACGCCTGCCACTTCCACGAAACGCATGACAACGCCTCCAAAATGAAATCCCAGGTGCACTAGACCCAGGGGAACCTCGGCAATAGACGCGCAACTCCGGGATATCACGGGCGACGGAGTGGCATGCGTGAGAGTGGGAGGCTCTGCAAGAGGAAGGCGGTGAGTCTTGTACTCACGCCTGCTAGTTCCACGAAACACATCACCACGCGGCCAAAACGGATTGCCGGGTGCACTAGATAGTCCCAGGGGAGGTGGAGAGTAGGCGCGCACCTCCTGCCAAATCACGGGAGCCGTAGTGGCACGCCTGCCAGTGAGAGGCTGTGCACTGTGAGGCACATGTGCTAAAGAAGGCGGTGAGTCTTGTACTCACGCCTGCTAGTTCCACGAAACACATCACCACGCGGCCAAAACGGATATCCGGGTGCACTAGATAGTCCCAGGGGAGGTGGAGAGTAGGCGCGCACCTCCTGCCAAATCACGGGAGCCGTAGTGGCACGCCTGCCAGTGAGAGGCTGTGCACTGTGAGGCACATGTGCTAAAGAAGGCGGTGAGTCTTCTACTCACGCCTGCCACTTCCACGAAACGCATCACCACGCGGCTAAAATGGATTCCCGCGTGCACTAGATACTCCCAAGGGAGTTGGGGGGTAGGCGCGCACCTCCTGCAAGTCACGGCAGCCCTGGTGGCACGCCTCCGAGTGAGAGGCTGTGCACTATGAGGCACATGTGCCAAAGAAGGCGGTGAGCCTTGTACTCACGCCTGCCACTTCCACGAAGCGCATGACAACGCCTCCAAAATGAAATCCCAGGTGCACTAGACCCAGGGAAACCTCGGCAATAGACGCGCAACTCCGGGATATCACGGGCGACGGAGTGGCATGCGTGAGAGTGGGAGGCTGTGCAAGAGGAAGGGGTGAGCCTTGTACTCACGCCTGCCACTTCCACGAAACACATCACCACGCGGCTAAAATGGATTCCCGCGTGCACTAGATAGTCCCAGGGGAGGTGGAGAGTAGGCGCGCACCTCCTGCAAGTCACGGCAGCCCTGGTGGCACGCCTCCGAGTGAGAGGCTGTGCACTATGGGGCACATGTGCTAAAGAAGGCGGTGAGCCTTGTCCTCACGCCTGCCACTTCCACGAAACGCATGACAACGCCTCCAAAATGAAATCCCAGGTGCACTAGAGCCAGGGGAACCTCGGCAATAGACGCGCAACTCCGGGATATCACGGGCGACGGAGTGGCATGCGTGAGAGTGGGAGGCTGTGCAAGAGGAAGGGGTGAGTCTTCTACTCACGCCTGCCACTTCCACGAAACACATCACCACGCGGCTAAAATGGATTCCCGCGTGCACCAGATAGTCCCAAGGGAGTTGGGGGATAGGCGCGCACCTCCTGCAAGTCACGGCAGCCCTGGTGGCACGCCTCCGAGTGAGAGGCTGTGCACTATGGGGCACATGTGCTAAAGAAGGCGGTGAGCTTTGTACTCACGCCTGCCACTTCCACGAAGCGCATGACAACGCCTCCAAAATGAAATCCCAGGTGCACTAGACCCAGAGGAACCTCGGCAATAGACGCGCAACTCCGGGATATCACGGGCGACGGAGTGGCATGCGTGAGAGTGGGAGGCTGTGCAAGAGGAAGGGGTGAGCCTTGTACTCACGCCTGCCACGTCCACGAAACACATCACCACGCGGCGAAAATGGATTCCCGCGTGCACTAGATAGTCCCAGGGGAGGTGGAGAGTAGGCGCGCACCTCCTGCAAGTCACGGCAGCCCTGGTGGCACGCCTACGAGTGAGAGGCTGTGCACTATGGGGCACATGTGCTAAAGAAGGCGGTGAGCCTTGTACTCACGCCTGCCACTTCCACGAAACGCATGACAACGCCTCCAAAATGAAATCCCAGGTGCACTAGACCCAGGGGAACCTCGGCAATAGACGCGCAACTCCGGGATATCACGGGCGACGGAGTGGCATGCGTGAGAGTGGGAGGCTCTGCAAGAGGAAGGCGGTGAGTCTTGTACTCACGCCTGCTAGTTCCACGAAACACATCACCACGCGGCCAAAACGGATTGCCGGGTGCACTAGATAGTCCCAGGGGAGGTGGAGAGTAGGCGCGCACCTCCTGCCAAATCACGGGAGCCGTAGTGGCACGCCTGCCAGTGAGAGGCTGTGCACTGTGAGGCACATGTGCTAAAGAAGGCGGTGAGTCTTGTACTCACGCCTGCTAGTTCCACGAAACACATCACCACGCGGCCAAAACGGATATCCGGGTGCACTAGATAGTCCCAGGGGAGGTGGAGAGTAGGCGCGCACCTCCTGCCAAATCACGGGAGCCGTAGTGGCACGCCTGCCAGTGAGAGGCTGTGCACTGTGAGGCACATGTGCTAAAGAAGGCGGTGAGTCTTCTACTCACGCCTGCCACTTCCACGAAACACATCACCACGCGGCTAAAATGGATTTCCGCGTGCACTAGATACTCCCAAGGGAGTTGGGGGGTAGGCGCGCACCTCCTGCAAGTCACGGCAGCCCTGGTGGCACGCCTCCGAGTGAGAGGCTGTGCACTATGGGGCACATGTGCTAAAGAAGGCGGTGAGCCTTGTACTCACGCCTGCCACTTCCACGAAGCGCATGACAACGCCTCCAAAATGAAATCCCAGGTGCACTAGACCCAGGGGAGCCTCGGCAATAGACGCGCAACTCCGGGATATCACGGGCGACGGAGTGGCATGCGTGAGAGTGGGAGGCTGTGCAAGAGGAAGGGGTGAGCCTTGTACTCACGCCTGCCACTTCCCCGAAACACATCACCACGCGGCTAAAATGGATTCCCGCGTGCACTAGATAGTCCCAGGGGAGGTGGAGAGTAGGCGCGCACCTCCTGCAAGTCACGGCAGCCCTGGTGGCACGCCTCCGAGTGAGAGGCTGTGCACTATGGGGCACATGTGCTAAAGAAGGCGGTGAGCCTTGTACTCACGCCTGCCACTTCCACGATAGGCATGACAACGCCTCCAAAATGAAATCCCAGGTGCACTAGAGCCAGGGGAACCTCGGCAATAGACGCGCAACTCCGGGATATCACGGGCGAGGGAGTGGCATGCGTGAGAGTGGGAGGCTCTGCAAGAGGTAGGGGTGAGCCTTGTACTCACGCCTGCTAGTTCCACGAAACACATCACCACGCGGCCAAAACGGATTGCCGGGTGCACTAGACAGTCCCAGGGGAGGTGGAGAGTAGGCGCGCACCTCCTGCCAAATCACGGGAGCCGTAGTGGCACGCCTGCCAGTGAGAGGCTGTGCACTGTGAGGCACATGTGCTAAAGAAGGCGGTGAGTCTTCTACTCACGCCTGGCACTTCCACGAAACACATCACCACGCGGCTAAAATGGATTCCCGCGTGCACTAGATACTCCCAAGGGAGTTGGGGGGTAGGCGCGCACCTCCTGCAAGTCACGGCAGCCCTGGTGGCACGCCTCCGAGTGAGAGGCTGTGCACTATGGGGCACATGTGCTAAAGAAGGCGGTGAGTCTTCTACTCACGCCTGCCACTTCCACGAAACGCATCACCACGCGGCTAAAATGGATTCCCGCGTGCACTAGACACTCCCAAGGGAGTTGGGGGGTAGGCGCGCACCTCCTGCAAGTCACGGCAGCCCTGGTGGCACGCCTCCGAGTGAGAGGCTGTGCACTATGAGGCACATGTGCCAAAGAAGGCGGTGAGCCTTGTACTCACGCCTGCCACTTCCACGAAGCGCATGACAACGCCTCCAAAATGAAATCCCAGGTGCACTAGACCCAGGGGAGCCTCGGCAATAGACGCGCAACTCCGGGATATCACGGGCGACGGAGTGGCATGCGTGAGAGTGGGAGGCTGTGCAAGAGGAAGGGGTGAGCCTTGTACTCACGCCTGCCACTTCCACGAAACACATCACCACGCGGCTAAAATGGATTCCCGCGTGCACTAGATAGTCCCAGGGGAGGTGGAGAGTAGGCGCGCACCTCCTGCAAGTCACGGCAGCCCTGGTGGCACGCCTCCGAGTGAGAGGCTGTGCACTATGGGGCACATGTGCTAAAGAAGGCGGTGAGCCTTGTACTCACGCCTGCCACTTCCACGAAACGCATGACAACGCCTCCAAAATGAAATCCCAGGTGCACTAGACACAGGGGAACCTCGGCAATAGACGCGCAACTCCGGGATATCACGGGCGACGGAGTGGCATGCGTGAGAATGGGAGGCTGTGCAAGAGGAAGGGGTGAGTCTTCTACTCACGCCTGCCACTTCCACGAAACACATCACCACGCGGCTAAAAGGGATTCCCGCGTGCACTAGATAGTCCCAAGGGAGTTGGGGGATAGGCGCGCACCTCCTGCAAGTCACGGCAGCCCTGGTGGCACGCCTCCGAGTGAGAGGCTGTGCACTATGGGGCACATGTGCTAAAGAAGGCGGTGAGCCTTGTACTCACGCCTGCCACTTCCACGAAGCGCATGACAACGCCTCCAAAATGAAATCCCAGGTGCACTAGACCCAGAGGAACCTCGGCAATAGACGCGCAACTCCGGGATATCACGGGCGACGGAGTGGCATGCGTGAGAGTGGGAGGCTGTGCAAGAGGAAGGGGTGAGCCTTGTACTCACGCCTGCCACGTCCACGAAACACATCACCACGCGGCGAAAATGGATTCCCGCGTGCACTAGATAGTCCCAGGGGAGGTGGAGAGTAGGCGCGCACCTCCTGCAAGTCACGGCAGCCCTGGTGGCACGCCTACGAGTGAGAGGCTGTGCACTATGGGGCACATGTGCTAAAGAAGGCGGTGAGCCTTGTACTCACGCCTGCCACTTCCACGAAACGCATGACAACGCCTCCAAAATGAAATCCCAGGTGCACTAGACCCAGGGGAACCTCGGCAATAGACGCGCAACTCCGGGATATCACGGGCGACGGAGTGGCATGCGTGAGAGTGGGAGGCTCTGCAAGAGGAAGGCGGTGAGTCTTGTACTCACGCCTGCTAGTTCCACGAAACACATCACCACGCGGCCAAAACGGATTGCCGGGTGCACTAGATAGTCCCAGGGGAGGTGGAGAGTAGGCGCGCACCTCCTGCCAAATCACGGGAGCCGTAGTGGCACGCCTGCCAGTGAGAGGCTGTGCACTGTGAGGCACATGTGCTAAAGAAGGCGGTGAGTCTTGTACTCACGCCTGCTAGTTCCACGAAACACATCACCACGCGGCCAAAACGGATATCCGGGTGCACTAGATAGTCCCAGGGGAGGTGGAGAGTAGGCGCGCACCTCCTGCCAAATCACGGGAGCCGTAGTGGCACGCCTGCCAGTGAGAGGCTGTGCACTGTGAGGCACATGTGCTAAAGAAGGCGGTGAGTCTTCTACTCACGCCTGCCACTTCCACGAAACACATCACCACGCGGCTAAAATGGATTTCCGCGTGCACTAGATACTCCCAAGGGAGTTGGGGGGTAGGCGCGCACCTCCTGCAAGTCACGGCAGCCCTGGTGGCACGCCTCCGAGTGAGAGGCTGTGCACTATGGGGCACATGTGCTAAAGAAGGCGGTGAGCCTTGTACTCACGCCTGCCACTTACACGAAGCGCATGACAACGCCTCCAAAATGAAATCCCAGGTGCACTAGACCCAGGGGAGCCTCGGCAATAGACGCGCAACTCCGGGATATCACGGGCGACGGAGTGGCATGCGTGAGAGTGGGAGGCTGTGCAAGAGGAAGGGGTGAGCCTTGTACTCACGCCTGCCACTTCCACGAAACACATCACCACGCGGCTAAAATGGATTCCCGCGTGCACTAGATAGTCCCAGGGGAGGTGGAGAGTAGGCGCGCACCTCCTGCAAGTCACGGCAGCCCTGGTGGCACGCCTCCGAGTGAGAGGCTGTGCACTATGGGGCACATGTGCTAAAGAAGGCGGTGAGCCTTGTACTCACGCCTGCCACTTCCACGATAGGCATGACAACGCCTCCAAAATGAAATCCCAGGTGCACTAGAGCCAGGGGAACCTCGGCAATAGACGCGCAACTCCGGGATATCACGGGCGAGGGAGTGGCATGCGTGAGAGTGGGAGGCTCTGCAAGAGGTAGGGGTGAGCCTTGTACTCACGCCTGCTAGTTCCACGAAACACATCACCACGCGGCCAAAACGGATTGCCGGGTGCACTAGACAGTCCCAGGGGAGGTGGAGAGTAGGCGCGCACCTCCTGCCAAATCACGGGAGCCGTAGTGGCACGCCTGCCAGTGAGAGGCTGTGCACTGTGAGGCACATGTGCTAAAGAAGGCGGTGAGTCTTCTACTCACGCCTGCCACTTCCACGAAACACATCACCACGCGGCTAAAATGGATTCCCGCGTGCACTAGATACTCCCAAGGGAGTTGGGGGGTAGGCGCGCACCTCCTGCAAGTCACGGCAGCCCTGGTGGCACGCCTCCGAGTGAGAGGCTGTGCACTATGGGGCACATGTGCTAAAGAAGGCGGTGAGTCTTCTACTCACGCCTGCCACTTCCACGAAACGCATCACCACGCGGCTAAAATGGATTCCCGCGTGCACTAGATACTCCCAAGGGAGTTGGGGGGTAGGCGCGCACCTCCTGCAAGTCACGGCAGCCCTGGTGGCACGCCTCCGAGTGAGAGGCTGTGCACTATGAGGCACATGTGCCAAAGAAGGCGGTGAGCCTTGTACTCACGCCTGCCACTTCCACGAAGCGCATGACAACGCCTCCAAAATGAAATCCCAGGTGCACTAGACCCAGGGAAACCTCGGCAATAGACGCGCAACTCCGGGATATCACGGGCGACGGAGTGGCATGCGTGAGAGTGGGAGGCTGTGCAAGAGGAAGGGGTGAGCCTTGTACTCACGCCTGCCACTTCCACGAAACACATCACCACGCGGCTAAAATGGATTCCCGCGTGCACTAGATAGTCCCAGGGGAGGTGGAGAGTAGGCGCGCACCTCCTGTAAGTCACGGCAGCCCTGGTGGCACGCCTCCGAGTGAGAGGCTGTGCACTATGGGGCACATGTGCTAAAGAAGGCGGTGAGCCTTGTACTCACGCCTGCCACTTCCACGAAACGCATGACAACGCCTCCAAAATGAAATCCCAGGTGCACTAGAGCCAGGGGAACCTCGGCAATAGACGCGCAACTCCGGGATATCACGGGCGACGGAGTGGCATGCGTGAGAGTGGGAGGCTGTGCAAGAGGAAGGGGTGAGTCTTCTACTCACGCCTGCCACTTCCACGAAACACATCACCACGCGGCTAAAATGGATTCCCGCGTGCACCAGATAGTCCCAAGGGAGTTGGGGGATAGGCGCGCACCTCCTGCAAGTCACGGCAGCCCTGGTGGCACGCCTCCGAGTGAGAGGCTGTGCACTATGGGGCACATGTGCTAAAGAAGGCGGTGAGCCTTGTACTCACGCCTGCCACTTCCACGAAGCGCATGACAACGCCTCCAAAATGAAATCCCAGGTGCACTAGACCCAGAGGAACCTCGGCAATAGACGCGCAACTCCGGGATATCACGGGCGACGGAGTGGCATGCGTGAGAGTGGGAGGCTGTGCAAGAGGAAGGGGTGAGCCTTGTACTCACGCCTGCCACGTCCACGAAACACATCACCACGCGGCGAAAATGGATTCCCGCGTGCACTAGATAGTCCCAGGGGAGGTGGAGAGTAGGCGCGCACCTCCTGCAAGTCACGGCAGCCCTGGTGGCACGCCTACGAGTGAGAGGCTGTGCACTATGGGGCACATGTGCTAAAGAAGGCGGTGAGCCTTGTACTCACGCCTGCCACTTCCACGAAACGCATGACAACGCCTCCAAAATGAAATCCCAGGTGCACTAGACCCAGGGGAACCTCGGCAATAGACGCGCAACTCCGGGATATCACGGGCGACGGAGTGGCATGCGTGAGAGTGGGAGGCTCTGCAAGAGGAAGGCGGTGAGTCTTGTACTCACGCCTGCTAGTTCCACGAAACACATCACCACGCGGCCAAAACGGATTGCCGGGTGCACTAGATAGTCCCAGGGGAGGTGGAGAGTAGGCGCGCACCTCCTGCCAAATCACGGGAGCCGTAGTGGCACGCCTGCCAGTGAGAGGCTGTGCACTGTGAGGCACATGTGCTAAAGAAGGCGGTGAGTCTTGTACTCACGCCTGCTAGTTCCACGAAACACATCACCACGCGGCCAAAACGGATATCCGGGTGCACTAGATAGTCCCAGGGGAGGTGGAGAGTAGGCGCGCACCTCCTGCCAAATCACGGGAGCCGTAGTGGCACGCCTGCCAGTGAGAGGCTGTGCACTGTGAGGCACATGTGCTAAAGAAGGCGGTGAGTCTTCTACTCACGCCTGCCACTTCCACGAAACACATCACCACGCGGCTAAAATGGATTTCCGCGTGCACTAGATACTCCCAAGGGAGTTGGGGGGTAGGCGCGCACCTCCTGCAAGTCACGGCAGCCCTGGTGGCACGCCTCCGAGTGAGAGGCTGTGCACTATGGGGCACATGTGCTAAAGAAGGCGGTGAGCCTTGTACTCACGCCTGCCACTTCCACGAAGCGCATGACAACGCCTCCAAAATGAAATCCCAGGTGCACTAGACCCAGGGGAGCCTCGGCAATAGACGCGCAACTCCGGGATATCACGGGCGACGGAGTGGCATGCGTGAGAGTGGGAGGCTGTGCAAGAGGAAGGGGTGAGCCTTGTACTCACGCCTGCCACTTCCCCGAAACACATCACCACGCGGCTAAAATGGATTCCCGCGTGCACTAGATAGTCCCAGGGGAGGTGGAGAGTAGGCGCGCACCTCCTGCAAGTCACGGCAGCCCTGGTGGCACGCCTCCGAGTGAGAGGCTGTGCACTATGGGGCACATGTGCTAAAGAAGGCGGTGAGCCTTGTACTCACGCCTGCCACTTCCACGATAGGCATGACAACGCCTCCAAAATGAAATCCCAGGTGCACTAGAGCCAGGGGAACCTCGGCAATAGACGCGCAACTCCGGGATATCACGGGCGAGGGAGTGGCATGCGTGAGAGTGGGAGGCTCTGCAAGAGGTAGGGGTGAGCCTTGTACTCACGCCTGCTAGTTCCACGAAACACATCACCACGCGGCCAAAACGGATTGCCGGGTGCACTAGACAGTCCCAGGGGAGGTGGAGAGTAGGCGCGCACCTCCTGCCAAATCACGGGAGCTTTAGTGGCACGCCTGCCAGTGAGAGGCTGTGCACTGTGAGGCACATGTGCTAAAGAAGGCGGTGAGTCTTCTACTCACGCCTGCCACTTCCACGAAACACATCACCACGCGGCTAAAATGGATTCCCGCGTGCACTAGATACTCCCAAGGGAGTTGGGGGGTAGGCGCGCACCTCCTGCAAGTCACGGCAGCCCTGGTGGCACGCCTCCGAGTGAGAGGCTGTGCACTATGGGGCACATGTGCTAAAGAAGGCGGTGAGTCTTCTACTCACGCCTGCCACTTCCACGAAACGCATCACCACGCGGCTAAAATGGATTCCCGCGTGCACTAGATACTCCCAAGGGAGTTGGGGGGTAGGCGCGCACCTCCTGCAAGTCACGGCAGCCCTGGTGGCACGCCTCCGAGTGAGAGGCTGTGCACTATGAGGCACATGTGCCAAAGAAGGCGGTGAGCCTTGTACTCACGCCTGCCACTTCCACGAAGCGCATGACAACGCCTCCAAAATGAAATCCCAGGTGCACTAGACCCAGGGAAACCTCGGCAATAGACGCGCAACTCCGGGATATCACGGGCGACGGAGTGGCATGCGTGAGAGTGGGAGGCTGTGCAAGAGGAAGGGGTGAGCCTTGTACTCACGCCTGCCACTTCCACGAAACACATCACCACGCGGCTAAAATGGATTCCCGCGTGCACTAGATAGTCCCAGGGGAGGTGGAGAGTAGGCGCGCACCTCCTGCAAGTCACGGCAGCCCTGGTGGCACGCCTCCGAGTGAGAGGCTGTGCACTATGGGGCACATGTGCTAAAGAAGGCGGTGAGCCTTGTACTCACGCCTGCCACTTCCACGAAACGCATGACAACGCCTCCAAAATGAAATCCCAGGTGCACTAGAGCCAGGGGAACCTCGGCAATAGACGCGCAACTCCGGGATATCACGGGCGACGGAGTGGCATGCGTGAGAGTGGGAGGCTGTGCAAGAGGAAGGGGTGAGTCTTCTACTCACGCCTGCCACTTCCACGAAACACATCACCACGCGGCTAAAATGGATTCCCGCGTGCACTAGATAGTCCCAAGGGAGTTGGGGGATAGGCGCGCACCTCCTGCAAGTCACGGCAGCCCTGGTGGCACGCCTCCGAGTGAGAGGCTGTGCACTATGGGGCACATGTGCTAAAGAAGGCGGTGAGCCTTGTACTCACGCCTGCCACTTCCACGAAGCGCATGACAACGCCTCCAAAATGAAATCCCAGGTGCACTAGACCCAGAGGAACCTCGGCAATAGACGCGCAACTCCGGGATATCACGGGCGACGGAGTGGCATGCGTGAGAGTGGGAGGCTGTGCAAGAGGAAGGGGTGAGCCTTGTACTCACGCCTGCCACGTCCACGAAACACATCACCACGCGGCGAAAATGGATTCCCGCGTGCACTAGATAGTCCCAGGGGAGGTGGAGAGTAGGCGCGCACCTCCTGCAAGTCACGGCAGCCCTGGTGGCACGCCTACGAGTGAGAGGCTGTGCACTATGGGGCACATGTGCTAAAGAAGGCGGTGAGCCTTGTACTCACGCCTGCCACTTCCACGAAACGCATGACAACGCCTCCAAAATGAAATCCCAGGTGCACTAGACCCAGGGGAACCTCGGCAATAGACGCGCAACTCCGGGATATCACGGGCGACGGAGTGGCATGCGTGAGAGTGGGAGGCTCTGCAAGAGGAAGGCGGTGAGTCTTGTACTCACGCCTGCTAGTTCCACGAAACACATCACCACGCGGCCAAAACGGATTGCCGGGTGCACTAGATAGTCCCAGGGGAGGTGGAGAGTAGGCGCGCACCTCCTGCCAAATCACGGGAGCCGTAGTGGCACGCCTGCCAGTGAGAGGCTGTGCACTGTGAGGCACATGTGCTAAAGAAGGCGGTGAGTCTTGTACTCACGCCTGCTAGTTCCACGAAACACATCACCACGCGGCCAAAACGGATATCCGGGTGCACTAGATAGTCCCAGGGGAGGTGGAGAGTAGGCGCGCACCTCCTGCCAAATCACGGGAGCCGTAGTGGCACGCCTGCCAGTGAGAGGCTGTGCACTGTGAGGCACATGTGCTAAAGAAGGCGGTGAGTCTTCTACTCACGCCTGCCACTTCCACGAAACACATCACCACGCGGCTAAAATGGATTTCCGCGTGCACTAGATACTCCCAAGGGAGTTGGGGGGTAGGCGCGCACCTCCTGCAAGTCACGGCAGCCCTGGTGGCACGCCTCCGAGTGAGAGGCTGTGCACTATGGGGCACATGTGCTAAAGAAGGCGGTGAGCCTTGTACTCACGCCTGCCACTTCCACGAAGCGCATGACAACGCCTCCAAAATGAAATCCCAGGTGCACTAGACCCAGGGGAACCTCGGCAATAGACGCGCAACTCCGGGATATCACGGGCGACGGAGTGGCATGCGTGAGAGTGGGAGGCTGTGCAAGAGGAAGGGGTGAGCCTTGTACTCACGCCTGCCACTTCCACGAAACACATCACCACGCGGCTAAAATGGATTCCCGCGTGCACTAGATAGTCCCAGGGGAGGTGGAGAGTAGGCGCGCACCTCCTGCAAGTCACGGCAGCCCTGGTGGCACGCCTCCGAGTGAGAGGCTGTGCACTATGGGGCACATGTGCTAAAGAAGGCGGTGAGCCTTGTACTCACGCCTGCCACTTCCACGATAGGCATGACAACGCCTCCAAAATGAAATCCCAGGTGCACTAGAGCCAGGGGAACCTCGGCAATAGACGCGCAACTCCGGGATATCACGGGCGAGGGAGTGGCATGCGTGAGAGTGGGAGGCTCTGCAAGAGGTAGGGGTGAGCCTTGTACTCACGCCTGCTAGTTCCACGAAACACATCACCACGCGGCCAAAACGGATTGCCGGGTGCACTAGACAGTCCCAGGGGAGGTGGAGAGTAGGCGCGCACCTCCTGCCAAATCACGGGAGCCGTAGTGGCACGCCTGCCAGTGAGAGGCTGTGCACTGTGAGGCACATGTGCTAAAGAAGGCGGTGAGTCTTCTACTCACGCCTGCCACTTCCACGAAACACATCACCACGCGGCTAAAATGGATTCCCGCGTGCACTAGATACTCCCAAGGGAGTTGGGGGGTAGGCGCGCACCTCCTGCAAGTCACGGCAGCCCTGGTGGCACGCCTCCGAGTGAGAGGCTGTGCACTATGGGGCACATGTGCTAAAGAAGGCGGTGAGTCTTCTACTCACGCCTGCCACTTCCACGAAACGCATCACCACGCGGCTAAAATGGATTCCCGCGTGCACTAGATACTCCCAAGGGAGTTGGGGGGTAGGCGCGCACCTCCTGCAAGTCACGGCAGCCCTGGTGGCACGCCTCCGAGTGAGAGGCTGTGCACTATGAGGCACATGTGCCAAAGAAGGCGGTGAGCCTTGTACTCACGCCTGCCACTTCCACGAAGCGCATGACAACGCCTCCAAAATGAAATCCCAGGTGCACTAGACCCAGGGAAACCTCGGCAATAGACGCGCAACTCCGGGATATCACGGGCGACGGAGTGGCATGCGTGAGAGTGGGAGGCTGTGCAAGAGGAAGGGGTGAGCCTTGTACTCACGCCTGCCACTTCCACGAAACACATCACCACGCGGCTAAAATGGATTCCCGCGTGCACTAGATAGTCCCAGGGGAGGTGGAGAGTAGGCGCGCACCTCCTGCAAGTCACGGCAGCCCTGGTGGCACGCCTCCGAGTGAGAGGCTGTGCACTATGGGGCACATGTGCTAAAGAAGGCGGTGAGCCTTGTACTCACGCCTGCCACTTCCACGAAACGCATGACAACGCCTCCAAAATGAAATCCCAGGTGCACTAGAGCCAGGGGAACCTCGGCAATAGACGCGCAACTCCGGGATATCACGGGCGACGGAGTGGCATGCGTGAGAGTGGGAGGCTGTGCAAGAGGAAGGGGTGAGTCTTCTACTCACGCCTGCCACTTCCACGAAACACATCACCACGCGGCTAAAATGGATTCCCGCGTGCACTAGATAGTCCCAAGGGAGTTGGGGGATAGGCGCGCACCTCCTGCAAGTCACGGCAGCCCTGGTGGCACGCCTCCGAGTGAGAGGCTGTGCACTATGGGGCACATGTGCTAAAGAAGGCGGTGAGCCTTGTACTCACGCCTGCCACTTCCACGAAGCGCATGACAACGCCTCCAAAATGAAATCCCAGGTGCACTAGACCCAGAGGAACCTCGGCAATAGACGCGCAACTCCGGGATATCACGGGCGACGGAGTGGCATGCGTGAGAGTGGGAGGCTGTGCAAGAGGAAGGGGTGAGCCTTGTACTCACGCCTGCCACGTCCACGAAACACATCACCACGCGGCGAAAATGGATTCCCGCGTGCACTAGATAGTCCCAGGGGAGGTGGAGAGTAGGCGCGCACCTCCTGCAAGTCACGGCAGCCCTGGTGGCACGCCTACGAGTGAGAGGCTGTGCACTATGGGGCACATGTGCTAAAGAAGGCGGTGAGCCTTGTACTCACGCCTGCCACTTCCACGAAACGCATGACAACGCCTCCAAAATGAAATCCCAGGTGCACTAGACCCAGGGGAACCTCGGCAATAGACGCGCAACTCCGGGATATCACGGGCGACGGAGTGGCATGCGTGAGAGTGGGAGGCTCTGCAAGAGGAAGGCGGTGAGTCTTGTACTCACGCCTGCTAGTTCCACGAAACACATCACCACGCGGCCAAAACGGATTGCCGGGTGCACTAGATAGTCCCAGGGGAGGTGGAGAGTAGGCGCGCACCTCCTGCCAAATCACGGGAGCCGTAGTGGCACGCCTGCCAGTGAGAGGCTGTGCACTGTGAGGCACATGTGCTAAAGAAGGCGGTGAGTCTTGTACTCACGCCTGCTAGTTCCACGAAACACATCACCACGCGGCCAAAACGGATATCCGGGTGCACTAGATAGTCCCAGGGGAGGTGGAGAGTAGGCGCGCACCTCCTGCCAAATCACGGGAGCCGTAGTGGCACGCCTGCCAGTGAGAGGCTGTGCACTGTGAGGCACATGTGCTAAAGAAGGCGGTGAGTCTTCTACTCACGCCTGCCACTTCCACGAAACACATCACCACGCGGCTAAAATGGATTTCCGCGTGCACTAGATACTCCCAAGGGAGTTGGGGGGTAGGCGCGCACCTCCTGCAAGTCACGGCAGCCCTGGTGGCACGCCTCCGAGTGAGAGGCTGTGCACTATGGGGCACATGTGCTAAAGAAGGCGGTGAGCCTTGTACTCACGCCTGCCACTTCCACGAAGCGCATGACAACGCCTCCAAAATGAAATCCCAGGTGCACTAGACCCAGGGGAGCCTCGGCAATAGACGCGCAACTCCGGGATATCACGGGCGACGGAGTGGCATGCGTGAGAGTGGGAGGCTGTGCAAGAGGAAGGGGTGAGCCTTGTACTCACGCCTGCCACTTCCACGAAACACATCACCACGCGGCTAAAATGGATTCCCGCGTGCACTAGATAGTCCCAGGGGAGGTGGAGAGTAGGCGCGCACCTCCTGCAAGTCACGGCAGCCCTGGTGGCACGCCTCCGAGTGAGAGGCTGTGCACTATGGGGCACATGTGCTAAAGAAGGCGGTGAGCCTTGTACTCACGCCTGCCACTTCCACGATAGGCATGACAACGCCTCCAAAATGAAATCCCAGGTGCACTAGAGCCAGGGGAACCTCGGCAATAGACGCGCAACTCCGGGATATCACGGGCGAGGGAGTGGCATGCGTGAGAGTGGGAGGCTCTGCAAGAGGTAGGGGTGAGCCTTGTACTCACGCCTGCTAGTTCCACGAAACACATCACCACGCGGCCAAAACGGATTGCCGGGTGCACTAGACAGTCCCAGGGGAGGTGGAGAGTAGGCGCGCACCTCCTGCCAAATCACGGGAGCCGTAGTGGCACGCCTGCCAGTGAGAGGCTGTGCACTGTGAGGCACATGTGCTAAAGAAGGCGGTGAGTCTTCTACTCACGCCTGCCACTTCCACGAAACACATCACCACGCGGCTAAAATGGATTCCCGCGTGCACTAGATACTCCCAAGGGAGTTGGGGGGTAGGCGCGCACCTCCTGCAAGTCACGGCAGCCCTGGTGGCACGCCTCCGAGTGAGAGGCTGTGCACTATGGGGCACATGTGCTAAAGAAGGCGGTGAGTCTTCTACTCACGCCTGCCACTTCCACGAAACGCATCACCACGCGGCTAAAATGGATTCCCGCGTGCACTAGATACTCCCAAGGGAGTTGGGGGGTAGGCGCGCACCTCCTGCAAGTCACGGCAGCCCTGGTGGCACGCCTCCGAGTGAGAGGCTGTGCACTATGAGGCACATGTGCCAAAGAAGGCGGTGAGCCTTGTACTCACGCCTGCCACTTCCACGAAGCGCATGACAACGCCTCCAAAATGAAATCCCAGGTGCACTAGACCCAGGGAAACCTCGGCAATAGACGCGCAACTCCGGGATATCACGGGCGACGGAGTGGCATGCGTGAGAGTGGGAGGCTGTGCAAGAGGAAGGGGTGAGCCTTGTACTCACGCCTGCCACTTCCACGAAACACATCACCACGCGGCTAAAATGGATTCCCGCGTGCACTAGATAGTCCCAGGGGAGGTGGAGAGTAGGCGCGCACCTCCTGCAAGTCACGGCAGCCCTGGTGGCACGCCTCCGAGTGAGAGGCTGTGCACTATGGGGCACATGTGCTAAAGAAGGCGGTGAGCCTTGTACTCACGCCTGCCACTTCCACGAAACGCATGACAACGCCTCCAAAATGAAATCCCAGGTGCACTAGAGCCAGGGGAACCTCGGCAATAGACGCGCAACTCCGGGATATCACGGGCGACGGAGTGGCATGCGTGAGAGTGGGAGGCTGTGCAAGAGGAAGGGGTGAGTCTTCTACTCACGCCTGCCACTTCCACGAAACACATCACCACGCGGCTAAAATGGATTCCCGCGTGCACTAGATAGTCCCAAGGGAGTTGGGGGATAGGCGCGCACCTCCTGCAAGTCACGGCAGCCCTGGTGGCACGCCTCCGAGTGAGAGGCTGTGCACTATGGGGCACATGTGCTAAAGAAGGCGGTGAGCCTTGTACTCACGCCTGCCACTTCCACGAAGCGCATGACAACGCCTCCAAAATGAAATCCCAGGTGCACTAGACCCAGAGGAACCTCGGCAATAGACGCGCAACTCCGGGATATCACGGGCGACGGAGTGGCATGCGTGAGAGTGGGAGGCTGTGCAAGAGGAAGGGGTGAGCCTTGTACTCACGCCTGCCACGTCCACGAAACACATCACCACGCGGCGAAAATGGATTCCCGCGTGCACTAGATAGTCCCAGGGGAGGTGGAGAGTAGGCGCGCACCTCCTGCAAGTCACGGCAGCCCTGGTGGCACGCCTACGAGTGAGAGGCTGTGCACTATGGGGCACATGTGCTAAAGAAGGCGGTGAGCCTTGTACTCACGCCTGCCACTTCCACGAAACGCATGACAACGCCTCCAAAATGAAATCCCAGGTGCACTAGACCCAGGGGAACCTCGGCAATAGACGCGCAACTCCGGGATATCACGGGCGACGGAGTGGCATGCGTGAGAGTGGGAGGCTCTGCAAGAGGAAGGCGGTGAGTCTTGTACTCACGCCTGCTAGTTCCACGAAACACATCACCACGCGGCCAAAACGGATTGCCGGGTGCACTAGATAGTCCCAGGGGAGGTGGAGAGTAGGCGCGCACCTCCTGCCAAATCACGGGAGCCGTAGTGGCACGCCTGCCAGTGAGAGGCTGTGCACTGTGAGGCACATGTGCTAAAGAAGGCGGTGAGTCTTGTACTCACGCCTGCTAGTTCCACGAAACACATCACCACGCGGCCAAAACGGATATCCGGGTGCACTAGATAGTCCCAGGGGAGGTGGAGAGTAGGCGCGCACCTCCTGCCAAATCACGGGAGCCGTAGTGGCACGCCTGCCAGTGAGAGGCTGTGCACTGTGAGGCACATGTGCTAAAGAAGGCGGTGAGTCTTCTACTCACGCCTGCCACTTCCACGAAACACATCACCACGCGGCTAAAATGGATTTCCGCGTGCACTAGATACTCCCAAGGGAGTTGGGGGGTAGGCGCGCACCTCCTGCAAGTCACGGCAGCCCTGGTGGCACGCCTCCGAGTGAGAGGCTGTGCACTATGGGGCACATGTGCTAAAGAAGGCGGTGAGCCTTGTACTCACGCCTGCCACTTCCACGAAGCGCATGACAACGCCTCCAAAATGAAATCCCAGGTGCACTAGACCCAGGGGAGCCTCGGCAATAGACGCGCAACTCCGGGATATCACGGGCGACGGAGTGGCATGCGTGAGAGTGGGAGGCTGTGCAAGAGGAAGGGGTGAGCCTTGTACTCACGCCTGCCACTTCCCCGAAACACATCACCACGCGGCTAAAATGGATTCCCGCGTGCACTAGATAGTCCCAGGGGAGGTGGAGAGTAGGCGCGCACCTCCTGCAAGTCACGGCAGCCCTGGTGGCACGCCTCCGAGTGAGAGGCTGTGCACTATGGGGCACATGTGCTAAAGAAGGCGGTGAGCCTTGTACTCACGCCTGCCACTTCCACGATAGGCATGACAACGCCTCCAAAATGAAATCCCAGGTGCACTAGAGCCAGGGGAACCTCGGCAATAGACGCGCAACTCCGGGATATCACGGGCGAGGGAGTGGCATGCGTGAGAGTGGGAGGCTCTGCAAGAGGTAGGGGTGAGCCTTGTACTCACGCCTGCTAGTTCCACGAAACACATCACCACGCGGCCAAAACGGATTGCCGGGTGCACTAGACAGTCCCAGGGGAGGTGGAGAGTAGGCGCGCACCTCCTGCCAAATCACGGGAGCCGTAGTGGCACGCCTGCCAGTGAGAGGCTGTGCACTGTGAGGCACATGTGCTAAAGAAGGCGGTGAGTCTTCTACTCACGCCTGCCACTTCCACGAAACACATCACCACGCGGCTAAAATGGATTCCCGCGTGCACTAGATACTCCCAAGGGAGTTGGGGGGTAGGCGCGCACCTCCTGCAAGTCACGGCAGCCCTGGTGGCACGCCTCCGAGTGAGAGGCTGTGCACTATGGGGCACATGTGCTAAAGAAGGCGGTGAGTCTTCTACTCACGCCTGCCACTTCCACGAAACGCATCACCACGCGGCTAAAATGGATTCCCGCGTGCACTAGATACTCCCAAGGGAGTTGGGGGGTAGGCGCGCACCTCCTGCAAGTCACGGCAGCCCTGGTGGCACGCCTCCGAGTGAGAGGCTGTGCACTATGAGGCACATGTGCCAAAGAAGGCGGTGAGCCTTGTACTCACGCCTGCCACTTCCACGAAGCGCATGACAACGCCTCCAAAATGAAATCCCAGGTGCACTAGACCCAGGGAAACCTCGGCAATAGACGCGCAACTCCGGGATATCACGGGCGACGGAGTGGCATGCGTGAGAGTGGGAGGCTGTGCAAGAGGAAGGGGTGAGCCTTGTACTCACGCCTGCCACTTCCACGAAACACATCACCACGCGGCTAAAATGGATTCCCGCGTGCACTAGATAGTCCCAGGGGAGGTGGAGAGTAGGCGCGCACCTCCTGCAAGTCACGGCAGCCCTGGTGGCACGCCTCCGAGTGAGAGGCTGTGCACTATGGGGCACATGTGCTAAAGAAGGCGGTGAGCCTTGTACTCACGCCTGCCACTTCCACGAAACGCATGACAACGCCTCCAAAATGAAATCCCAGGTGCACTAGAGCCAGGGGAACCTCGGCAATAGACGCGCAACTCCGGGATATCACGGGCGACGGAGTGGCATGCGTGAGAGTGGGAGGCTGTGCAAGAGGAAGGGGTGAGTCTTCTACTCACGCCTGCCACTTCCACGAAACACATCACCACGCGGCTAAAATGGATTCCCGCGTGCACTAGATAGTCCCAAGGGAGTTGGGGGATAGGCGCGCACCTCCTGCAAGTCACGGCAGCCCTGGTGGCACGCCTCCGAGTGAGAGGCTGTGCACTATGGGGCACATGTGCTAAAGAAGGCGGTGAGCCTTGTACTCACGCCTGCCACTTCCACGAAGCGCATGACAACGCCTCCAAAATGAAATCCCAGGTGCACTAGACCCAGAGGAACCTCGGCAATAGACGCGCAACTCCGGGATATCACGGGCGACGGAGTGGCATGCGTGAGAGTGGGAGGCTGTGCAAGAGGAAGGGGTGAGCCTTGTACTCACGCCTGCCACGTCCACGAAACACATCACCACGCGGCGAAAATGGATTCCCGCGTGCACTAGATAGTCCCAGGGGAGGTGGAGAGTAGGCGCGCACCTCCTGCAAGTCACGGCAGCCCTGGTGGCACGCCTACGAGTGAGAGGCTGTGCACTATGGGGCACATGTGCTAAAGAAGGCGGTGAGCCTTGTACTCACGCCTGCCACTTCCACGAAACGCATGACAACGCCTCCAAAATGAAATCCCAGGTGCACTAGACCCAGGGGAACCTCGGCAATAGACGCGCAACTCCGGGATATCACGGGCGACGGAGTGGCATGCGTGAGAGTGGGAGGCTCTGCAAGAGGAAGGCGGTGAGTCTTGTACTCACGCCTGCTAGTTCCACGAAACACATCACCACGCGGCCAAAACGGATTGCCGGGTGCACTAGATAGTCCCAGGGGAGGTGGAGAGTAGGCGCGCACCTCCTGCCAAATCACGGGAGCCGTAGTGGCACGCCTGCCAGTGAGAGGCTGTGCACTGTGAGGCACATGTGCTAAAGAAGGCGGTGAGTCTTGTACTCACGCCTGCTAGTTCCACGAAACACATCACCACGCGGCCAAAACGGATATCCGGGTGCACTAGATAGTCCCAGGGGAGGTGGAGAGTAGGCGCGCACCTCCTGCCAAATCACGGGAGCCGTAGTGGCACGCCTGCCAGTGAGAGGCTGTGCACTGTGAGGCACATGTGCTAAAGAAGGCGGTGAGTCTTCTACTCACGCCTGCCACTTCCACGAAACACATCACCACGCGGCTAAAATGGATTTCCGCGTGCACTAGATACTCCCAAGGGAGTTGGGGGGTAGGCGCGCACCTCCTGCAAGTCACGGCAGCCCTGGTGGCACGCCTCCGAGTGAGAGGCTGTGCACTATGGGGCACATGTGCTAAAGAAGGCGGTGAGCCTTGTACTCACGCCTGCCACTTCCACGAAGCGCATGACAACGCCTCCAAAATGAAATCCCAGGTGCACTAGACCCAGGGGAACCTCGGCAATAGACGCGCAACTCCGGGATATCACGGGCGACGGAGTGGCATGCGTGAGAGTGGGAGGCTGTGCAAGAGGAAGGGGTGAGCCTTGTACTCACGCCTGCCACTTCCACGAAACACATCACCACGCGGCTAAAATGGATTCCCGCGTGCACTAGATAGTCCCAGGGGAGGTGGAGAGTAGGCGCGCACCTCCTGCAATTAACGGCAGCCCTGGTGGCACGCCTCCGAGTGAGAGGCTGTGCACTATGGGGCACATGTGCTAAAGAAGGCGGTGAGCCTTGTACTCACGCCTGCCACTTCCACGATAGGCATGACAACGCCTCCAAAATGAAATCCCAGGTGCACTAGAGCCAGGGGAACCTCGGCAATAGACGCGCAACTCCGGGATATCACGGGCGAGGGAGTGGCATGCGTGAGAGTGGGAGGCTCTGCAAGAGGTAGGGGTGAGCCTTGTACTCACGCCTGCTAGTTCCACGAAACACATCACCACGCGGCCAAAACGGATTGCCGGGTGCACTAGACAGTCCCAGGGGAGGTGGAGAGTAGGCGCGCACCTCCTGCCAAATCACGGGAGCCGTAGTGGCACGCCTGCCAGTGAGAGGCTGTGCACTGTGAGGCACATGTGCTAAAGAAGGCGGTGAGTCTTCTACTCACGCCTGCCACTTCCACGAAACACATCACCACGCGGCTAAAATGGATTCCCGCGTGCACTAGATACTCCCAAGGGAGTTGGGGGGTAGGCGCGCACCTCCTGCAAGTCACGGCAGCCCTGGTGGCACGCCTCCGAGTGAGAGGCTGTGCACTATGGGGCACATGTGCTAAAGAAGGCGGTGAGTCTTCTACTCACGCCTGCCACTTCCACGAAACGCATCACCACGCGGCTAAAATGGATTCCCGCGTGCACTAGATACTCCCAAGGGAGTTGGGGGGTAGGCGCGCACCTCCTGCAAGTCACGGCAGCCCTGGTGGCACGCCTCCGAGTGAGAGGCTGTGCACTATGAGGCACATGTGCCAAAGAAGGCGGTGAGCCTTGTACTCACGCCTGCCACTTCCACGAAGCGCATGACAACGCCTCCAAAATGAAATCCCAGGTGCACTAGACCCAGGGAAACCTCGGCAATAGACGCGCAACTCCGGGATATCACGGGCGACGGAGTGGCATGCGTGAGAGTGGGAGGCTGTGCAAGAGGAAGGGGTGAGCCTTGTACTCACGCCTGCCACTTCCACGAAACACATCACCACGCGGCTAAAATGGATTCCCGCGTGCACTAGATAGTCCCAGGGGAGGTGGAGAGTAGGCGCGCACCTCCTGCAAGTCACGGCAGCCCTGGTGGCACGCCTCCGAGTGAGAGGCTGTGCACTATGGGGCACATGTGCTAAAGAAGGCGGTGAGCCTTGTACTCACGCCTGCCACTTCCACGAAACGCATGACAACGCCTCCAAAATGAAATCACAGGTGCACTAGAGCCAGGGGAACCTTGGCAATAGACGCGCAACTCCGGGATATCACGGGCGACGGAGTGGCATGCGTGAGAGTGGGAGGCTGTGCAAGAGGAAGGGGTAAGTCTTCTACTCACGCCTGCCACTTCCACGAAACACATCACCACGCGGCTAAAATGGATTCCCGCGTGCACTAGATAGTCCCAAGGGAGTTGGGGGATAGGCGCGCACCTCCTGCAAGTCACGGCAGCCCTGGTGGCACGCCTCCGAGTGAGAGGCTGTGCACTATGGGGCACATGTGCTAAAGAAGGCGGTGAGCCTTGTACTCACGCCTGCCACTTCCACGAAGCGCATGACAACGCCTCCAAAATGAAATCCCAGGTGCACTAGACCCAGAGGAACCTCGGCAATAGACGCGCAACTCCGGGATATCACGGGCGACGGAGTGGCATGCGTGAGAGTGGGAGGCTGTGCAAGAGGAAGGGGTGAGCCTTGTACTCACGCCTGCCACGTCCACGAAACACATCACCACGCGGCGAAAATGGATTCCCGCGTGCACTAGATAGTCCCAGGGGAGGTGGAGAGTAGGCGCGCACCTCCTGCAAGTCACGGCAGCCCTGGTGGCACGCCTACGAGTGAGAGGCTGTGCACTATGGGGCACATGTGCTAAAGAAGGCGGTGAGCCTTGTACTCACGCCTGCCACTTCCACGAAACGCATGACAACGCCTCCAAAATGAAATCCCAGGTGCACTAGACCCAGGGGAACCTCGGCAATAGACGCGCAACTCCGGGATATCACGGGCGACGGAGTGGCATGCGTGAGAGTGGGAGGCTCTGCAAGAGGAAGGCGGTGAGTCTTGTACTCACGCCTGCTAGTTCCACGAAACACATCACCACGCGGCCAAAACGGATTGCCGGGTGCACTAGATAGTCCCAGGGGAGGTGGAGAGTAGGCGCGCACCTCCTGCCAAATCACGGGAGCCGTAGTGGCACGCCTGCCAGTGAGAGGCTGTGCACTGTGAGGCACATGTGCTAAAGAAGGCGGTGAGTCTTGTACTCACGCCTGCTAGTTCCACGAAACACATCACCACGCGGCCAAAACGGATATCCGGGTGCACTAGATAGTCCCAGGGGAGGTGGAGAGTAGGCGCGCACCTCCTGCCAAATCACGGGAGCCGTAGTGGCACGCCTGCCAGTGAGAGGCTGTGCACTGTGAGGCACATGTGCTAAAGAAGGCGGTGAGTCTTCTACTCACGCCTGCCACTTCCACGAAACACATCACCACGCGGCTAAAATGGATTTCCGCGTGCACTAGATACTCCCAAGGGAGTTGGGGGGTAGGCGCGCACCTCCTGCAAGTCACGGCAGCCCTGGTGGCACGCCTCCGAGTGAGAGGCTGTGCACTATGGGGCACATGTGCTAAAGAAGGCGGTGAGCCTTGTACTCACGCCTGCCACTTCCACGAAGCGCATGACAACGCCTCCAAAATGAAATCCCAGGTGCACTAGACCCAGGGGAGCCTCGGCAATAGACGCGCAACTCCGGGATATCACGGGCGACGGAGTGGCATGCGTGAGAGTGGGAGGCTGTGCAAGAGGAAGGGGTGAGCCTTGTACTCACGCCTGCCACTTCCACGAAACACATCACCACGCGGCTAAAATGGATTCCCGCGTGCACTAGATAGTCCCAGGGGAGGTGGAGAGTAGGCGCGCACCTCCTGCAAGTCACGGCAGCCCTGGTGGCACGCCTCCGAGTGAGAGGCTGTGCACTATGGGGCACATGTGCTAAAGAAGGCGGTGAGCCTTGTACTCACGCCTGCCACTTCCACGATAGGCATGACAACGCCTCCAAAATGAAATCCCAGGTGCACTAGAGCCAGGGGAACCTCGGCAATAGACGCGCAACTCCGGGATATCACGGGCGAGGGAGTGGCATGCGTGAGAGTGGGAGGCTCTGCAAGAGGTAGGGGTGAGCCTTGTACTCACGCCTGCTAGTTCCACGAAACACATCACCACGCGGCCAAAACGGATTGCCGGGTGCACTAGACAGTCCCAGGGGAGGTGGAGAGTAGGCGCGCACCTCCTGCCAAATCACGGGAGCCGTAGTGGCACGCCTGCCAGTGAGAGGCTGTGCACTGTGAGGCACATGTGCTAAAGAAGGCGGTGAGTCTTCTACTCACGCCTGCCACTTCCACGAAACACATCACCACGCGGCTAAAATGGATTCCCGCGTGCACTAGATACTCCCAAGGGAGTTGGGGGGTAGGCGCGCACCTCCTGCAAGTCACGGCAGCCCTGGTGGCACGCCTCCGAGTGAGAGGCTGTGCACTATGGGGCACATGTGCTAAAGAAGGCGGTGAGTCTTCTACTCACGCCTGCCACTTCCACGAAACGCATCACCACGCGGCTAAAATGGATTCCCGCGTGCACTAGATACTCCCAAGGGAGTTGGGGGGTAGGCGCGCACCTCCTGCAAGTCACGGCAGCCCTGGTGGCACGCCTCCGAGTGAGAGGCTGTGCACTATGAGGCACATGTGCCAAAGAAGGCGGTGAGCCTTGTACTCACGCCTGCCACTTCCACGAAGCGCATGACAACGCCTCCAAAATGAAATCCCAGGTGCACTAGACCCAGGGAAACCTCGGCAATAGACGCGCAACTCCGGGATATCACGGGCGACGGAGTGGCATGCGTGAGAGTGGGAGGCTGTGCAAGAGGAAGGGGTGAGCCTTGTACTCACGCCTGCCACTTCCACGAAACACATCACCACGCGGCTAAAATGGATTCCCGCGTGCACTAGATAGTCCCAGGGGAGGTGGAGAGTAGGCGCGCACCTCCTGCAAGTCACGGCAGCCCTGGTGGCACGCCTCCGAGTGAGAGGCTGTGCACTATGGGGCACATGTGCTAAAGAAGGCGGTGAGCCTTGTACTCACGCCTGCCACTTCCACGAAACGCATGACAACGCCTCCAAAATGAAATCCCAGGTGCACTAGAGCCAGGGGAACCTCGGCAATAGACGCGCAACTCCGGGATATCACGGGCGACGGAGTGGCATGCGTGAGAGTGGGAGGCTGTGCAAGAGGAAGGGGTGAGTCTTCTACTCACGCCTGCCACTTCCACGAAACACATCACCACGCGGCTAAAATGGATTCCCGCGTGCACTAGATAGTCCCAAGGGAGTTGGGGGATAGGCGCGCACCTCCTGCAAGTCACGGCAGCCCTGGTGGCACGCCTCCGAGTGAGAGGCTGTGCACTATGGGGCACATGTGCTAAAGAAGGCGGTGAGCCTTGTACTCACGCCTGCCACTTCCACGAAGCGCATGACAACGCCTCCAAAATGAAATCCCAGGTGCACTAGACCCAGAGGAACCTCGGCAATAGACGCGCAACTCCGGGATATCACGGGCGACGGAGTGGCATGCGTGAGAGTGGGAGGCTGTGCAAGAGGAAGGGGTGAGCCTTGTACTCACGCCTGCCACGTCCACGAAACACATCACCACGCGGCGAAAATGGATTCCCGCGTGCACTAGATAGTCCCAGGGGAGGTGGAGAGTAGGCGCCCACCTCCTGCAAGTCACGGCAGCCCTGGTGGCACGCCTACGAGTGAGAGGCTGTGCACTATGGGGCACATGTGCTAAAGAAGGCGGTGAGCCTTGTACTCACGCCTGCCACTTCCACGAAACGCATGACAACGCCTCCAAAATGAAATCCCAGGTGCACTAGACCCAGGGGAACCTCGGCAATAGACGCGCAACTCCGGGATATCACGGGCGACGGAGTGGCATGCGTGAGAGTGGGAGGCTCTGCAAGAGGAAGGCGGTGAGTCTTGTACTCACGCCTGCTAGTTCCACGAAACACATCACCACGCGGCCAAAACGGATTGCCGGGTGCACTAGATAGTCCCAGGGGAGGTGGAGAGTAGGCGCGCACCTCCTGCCAAATCACGGGAGCCGTAGTGGCACGCCTGCCAGTGAGAGGCTGTGCACTGTGAGGCACATGTGCTAAAGAAGGCGGTGAGTCTTGTACTCACGCCTGCTAGTTCCACGAAACACATCACCACGCGGCCAAAACGGATATCCGGGTGCACTAGATAGTCCCAGGGGAGGTGGAGAGTAGGCGCGCACCTCCTGCCAAATCACGGGAGCCGTAGTGGCACGCCTGCCAGTGAGAGGCTGTGCACTGTGAGGCACATGTGCTAAAGAAGGCGGTGAGTCTTCTACTCACGCCTGCCACTTCCACGAAACACATCACCACGCGGCTAAAATGGATTTCCGCGTGCACTAGATACTCCCAAGGGAGTTGGGGGGTAGGCGCGCACCTCCTGCAAGTCACGGCAGCCCTGGTGGCACGCCTCCGAGTGAGAGGCTGTGCACTATGGGGCACATGTGCTAAAGAAGGCGGTGAGCCTTGTACTCACGCCTGCCACTTCCACGAAGCGCATGACAACGCCTCCAAAATGAAATCCCAGGTGCACTAGACCCAGGGGAACCTCGGCAATAGACGCGCAACTCCGGGATATCACGGGCGACGGAGTGGCATGCGTGAGAGTGGGAGGCTGTGCAAGAGGAAGGGGTGAGCCTTGTACTCACGCCTGCCACTTCCACGAAACACATCACCACGCGGCTAAAATGGATTCCCGCGTGCACTAGATAGTCCCAGGGGAGGTGGAGAGTAGGCGCGCACCTCCTGCAATTCACGGCAGCCCTGGTGGCACGCCTCCGAGTGAGAGGCTGTGCACTATGGGGCACATGTGCTAAAGAAGGCGGTGAGCCTTGTACTCACGCCTGCCACTTCCACGATAGGCATGACAACGCCTCCAAAATGAAATCCCAGGTGCACTAGAGCCAGGGGAACCTCGGCAATAGACGCGCAACTCCGGGATATCACGGGCGAGGGAGTGGCATGCGTGAGAGTGGGAGGCTCTGCAAGAGGTAGGGGTGAGCCTTGTACTCACGCCTGCTAGTTCCACGAAACACATCACCACGCGGCCAAAACGGATTGCCGGGTGCACTAGACAGTCCCAGGGGAGGTGGAGAGTAGGCGCGCACCTCCTGCCAAATCACGGGAGCCGTAGTGGCACGCCTGCCAGTGAGAGGCTGTGCACTGTGAGGCACATGTGCTAAAGAAGGCGGTGAGTCTTCTACTCACGCCTGCCACTTCCACGAAACACATCACCACGCGGCTAAAATGGATTCCCGCGTGCACTAGATACTCCCAAGGGAGTTGGGGGGTAGGCGCGCACCTCCTGCAAGTCACGGCAGCCCTGGTGGCACGCCTCCGAGTGAGAGGCTGTGCACTATGGGGCACATGTGCTAAAGAAGGCGGTGAGTCTTCTACTCACGCCTGCCACTTCCACGAAACGCATCACCACGCGGCTAAAATGGATTCCCGCGTGCACTAGATACTCCCAAGGGAGTTGGGGGGTAGGCGCGCACCTCCTGCAAGTCACGGCAGCCCTGGTGGCACGCCTCCGAGTGAGAGGCTGTGCACTATGAGGCACATGTGCCAAAGAAGGCGGTGAGCCTTGTACTCACGCCTGCCACTTCCACGAAGCGCATGACAACGCCTCCAAAATGAAATCCCAGGTGCACTAGACCCAGGGAAACCTCGGCAATAGACGCGCAACTCCGGGATATCACGGGCGACGGAGTGGCATGCGTGAGAGTGGGAGGCTGTGCAAGAGGAAGGGGTGAGCCTTGTACTCACGCCTGCCACTTCCACGAAACACATCACCACGCGGCTAAAATGGATTCCCGCGTGCACTAGATAGTCCCAGGGGAGGTGGAGAGTAGGCGCGCACCTCCTGCAAGTCACGGCAGCCCTGGTGGCACGCCTCCGAGTGAGAGGCTGTGCACTATGGGGCACATGTGCTAAAGAAGGCGGTGAGCCTTGTACTCACGCCTGCCACTTCCACGAAACGCATGACAACGCCTCCAAAATGAAATCACAGGTGCACTAGAGCCAGGGGAACCTTGGCAATAGACGCGCAACTCCGGGATATCACGGGCGACGGAGTGGCATGCGTGAGAGTGGGAGGCTGTGCAAGAGGAAGGGGTGAGTCTTCTACTCACGCCTGCCACTTCCACGAAACACATCACCACGCGGCTAAAATGGATTCCCGCGTGCACTAGATAGTCCCAAGGGAGTTGGGGGATAGGCGCGCACCTCCTGCAAGTCACGGCAGCCCTGGTGGCACGCCTCCGAGTGAGAGGCTGTGCACTATGGGGCACATGTGCTAAAGAAGGCGGTGAGCCTTGTACTCACGCCTGCCACTTCCACGAAGCGCATGACAACGCCTCCAAAATGAAATCCCAGGTGCACTAGACCCAGAGGAACCTCGGCAATAGACGCGCAACTCCGGGATATCACGGGCGACGGAGTGGCATGCGTGAGAGTGGGAGGCTGTGCAAGAGGAAGGGGTGAGCCTTGTACTCACGCCTGCCACGTCCACGAAACACATCACCACGCGGCGAAAATGGATTCCCGCGTGCACTAGATAGTCCCAGGGGAGGTGGAGAGTAGGCGCGCACCTCCTGCAAGTCACGGCAGCCCTGGTGGCACGCCTACGAGTGAGAGGCTGTGCACTATGGGGCACATGTGCTAAAGAAGGCGGTGAGCCTTGTACTCACGCCTGCCACTTCCACGAAACGCATGACAACGCCTCCAAAATGAAATCCCAGGTGCACTAGACCCAGGGGAACCTCGGCAATAGACGCGCAACTCCGGGATATCACGGGCGACGGAGTGGCATGCGTGAGAGTGGGAGGCTCTGCAAGAGGAAGGCGGTGAGTCTTGTACTCACGCCTGCTAGTTCCACGAAACACATCACCACGCGGCCAAAACGGATTGCCGGGTGCACTAGATAGTCCCAGGGGAGGTGGAGAGTAGGCGCGCACCTCCTGCCAAATCACGGGAGCCGTAGTGGCACGCCTGCCAGTGAGAGGCTGTGCACTGTGAGGCACATGTGCTAAAGAAGGCGGTGAGTCTTGTACTCACGCCTGCTAGTTCCACGAAACACATCACCACGCGGCCAAAACGGATATCCGGGTGCACTAGATAGTCCCAGGGGAGGTGGAGAGTAGGCGCGCACCTCCTGCCAAATCACGGGAGCCGTAGTGGCACGCCTGCCAGTGAGAGGCTGTGCACTGTGAGGCACATGTGCTAAAGAAGGCGGTGAGTCTTCTACTCACGCCTGCCACTTCCACGAAACACATCACCACGCGGCTAAAATGGATTTCCGCGTGCACTAGATACTCCCAAGGGAGTTGGGGGGTAGGCGCGCACCTCCTGCAAGTCACGGCAGCCCTGGTGGCACGCCTCCGAGTGAGAGGCTGTGCACTATGGGGCACATGTGCTAAAGAAGGCGGTGAGCCTTGTACTCACGCCTGCCACTTCCACGAAGCGCATGACAACGCCTCCAAAATGAAATCCCAGGTGCACTAGACCCAGGGGAGCCTCGGCAATAGACGCGCAACTCCGGGATATCACGGGCGACGGAGTGGCATGCGTGAGAGTGGGAGGCTGTGCAAGAGGAAGGGGTGAGCCTTGTACTCACGCCTGCCACTTCCACGAAACACATCACCACGCGGCTAAAATGGATTCCCGCGTGCACTAGATAGTCCCAGGGGAGGTGGAGAGTAGGCGCGCACCTCCTGCAAGTCACGGCAGCCCTGGTGGCACGCCTCCGAGTGAGAGGCTGTGCACTATGGGGCACATGTGCTAAAGAAGGCGGTGAGCCTTGTACTCACGCCTGCCACTTCCACGATAGGCATGACAACGCCTCCAAAATGAAATCCCAGGTGCACTAGAGCCAGGGGAACCTCGGCAATAGACGCGCAACTCCGGGATATCACGGGCGAGGGAGTGGCATGCGTGAGAGTGGGAGGCTCTGCAAGAGGTAGGGGTGAGCCTTGTACTCACGCCTGCTAGTTCCACGAAACACATCACCACGCGGCCAAAACGGATTGCCGGGTGCACTAGACAGTCCCAGGGGAGGTGGAGAGTAGGCGCGCACCTCCTGCCAAATCACGGGAGCCGTAGTGGCACGCCTGCCAGTGAGAGGCTGTGCACTGTGAGGCACATGTGCTAAAGAAGGCGGTGAGTCTTCTACTCACGCCTGCCACTTCCACGAAACACATCACCACGCGGCTAAAATGGATTCCCGCGTGCACTAGATACTCCCAAGGGAGTTGGGGGGTAGGCGCGCACCTCCTGCAAGTCACGGCAGCCCTGGTGGCACGCCTCCGAGTGAGAGGCTGTGCACTATGGGGCACATGTGCTAAAGAAGGCGGTGAGTCTTCTACTCACGCCTGCCACTTCCACGAAACGCATCACCACGCGGCTAAAATGGATTCCCGCGTGCACTAGATACTCCCAAGGGAGTTGGGGGGTAGGCGCGCACCTCCTGCAAGTCACGGCAGCCCTGGTGGCACGCCTCCGAGTGAGAGGCTGTGCACTATGAGGCACATGTGCCAAAGAAGGCGGTGAGCCTTGTACTCACGCCTGCCACTTCCACGAAGCGCATGACAACGCCTCCAAAATGAAATCCCAGGTGCACTAGACCCAGGGAAACCTCGGCAATAGACGCGCAACTCCGGGATATCACGGGCGACGGAGTGGCATGCGTGAGAGTGGGAGGCTGTGCAAGAGGAAGGGGTGAGCCTTGTACTCACGCCTGCCACTTCCACGAAACACATCACCACGCGGCTAAAATGGATTCCCGCGTGCACTAGATAGTCCCAGGGGAGGTGGAGAGTAGGCGCGCACCTCCTGCAAGTCACGGCAGCCCTGGTGGCACGCCTCCGAGTGAGAGGCTGTGCACTATGGGGCACATGTGCTAAAGAAGGCGGTGAGCCTTGTACTCACGCCTGCCACTTCCACGAAACGCATGACAACGCCTCCAAAATGAAATCCCAGGTGCACTAGAGCCAGGGGAACCTCGGCAATAGACGCGCAACTCCGGGATATCACGGGCGACGGAGTGGCATGCGTGAGAGTGGGAGGCTGTGCAAGAGGAAGGGGTGAGTCTTCTACTCACGCCTGCCACTTCCACGAAACACATCACCACGCGGCTAAAATGGATTCCCGCGTGCACTAGATAGTCCCAAGGGAGTTGGGGGATAGGCGCGCACCTCCTGCAAGTCACGGCAGCCCTGGTGGCACGCCTCCGAGTGAGAGGCTGTGCACTATGGGGCACATGTGCTAAAGAAGGCGGTGAGCCTTGTACTCACGCCTGCCACTTCCACGAAGCGCATGACAACGCCTCCAAAATGAAATCCCAGGTGCACTAGACCCAGAGGAACCTCGGCAATAGACGCGCAACTCCGGGATATCACGGGCGACGGAGTGGCATGCGTGAGAGTGGGAGGCTGTGCAAGAGGAAGGGGTGAGCCTTGTACTCACGCCTGCCACGTCCACGAAACACATCACCACGCGGCGAAAATGGATTCCCGCGTGCACTAGATAGTCCCAGGGGAGGTGGAGAGTAGGCGCGCACCTCCTGCAAGTCACGGCAGCCCTGGTGGCACGCCTACGAGTGAGAGGCTGTGCACTATGGGGCACATGTGCTAAAGAAGGCGGTGAGCCTTGTACTCACGCCTGCCACTTCCACGAAACGCATGACAACGCCTCCAAAATGAAATCCCAGGTGCACTAGACCCAGGGGAACCTCGGCAATAGACGCGCAACTCCGGGATATCACGGGCGACGGAGTGGCATGCGTGAGAGTGGGAGGCTCTGCAAGAGGAAGGCGGTGAGTCTTGTACTCACGCCTGCTAGTTCCACGAAACACATCACCACGCGGCCAAAACGGATTGCCGGGTGCACTAGATAGTCCCAGGGGAGGTGGAGAGTAGGCGCGCACCTCCTGCCAAATCACGGGAGCCGTAGTGGCACGCCTGCCAGTGAGAGGCTGTGCACTGTGAGGCACATGTGCTAAAGAAGGCGGTGAGTCTTGTACTCACGCCTGCTAGTTCCACGAAACACATCACCACGCGGCCAAAACGGATATCCGGGTGCACTAGATAGTCCCAGGGGAGGTGGAGAGTAGGCGCGCACCTCCTGCCAAATCACGGGAGCCGTAGTGGCACGCCTG
This sequence comes from Stylophora pistillata, assembly GCF_964205215.1. Classification (NCBI taxonomy): domain Eukaryota; kingdom Metazoa; phylum Cnidaria; class Anthozoa; order Scleractinia; family Pocilloporidae; genus Stylophora; species Stylophora pistillata. The sequence goes on along the minus strand of NW_028290781.1, from coordinate 83,782 downwards.
CCAGTGAGAGGCTGTGCACTGTGAGGCACATGTGCTAAAGAAGGCGGTGAGTCTTCTACTCACGCCTGCCACTTCCACGAAACACATCACCACGCGGCTAAAATGGATTTCCGCGTGCACTAGATACTCCCAAGGGAGTTGGGGGGTAGGCGCGCACCTCCTGCAAGTCACGGCAGCCCTGGTGGCACGCCTCCGAGTGAGAGGCTGTGCACTATGGGGCACATGTGCTAAAGAAGGCGGTGAGCCTTGTACTCACGCCTGCCACTTCCACGAAGCGCATGACAACGCCTCCAAAATGAAATCCCAGGTGCACTAGACCCAGGGGAGCCTCGGCAATAGACGCGCAACTCCGGGATATCACGGGCGACGGAGTGGCATGCGTGAGAGTGGGAGGCTGTGCAAGAGGAAGGGGTGAGCCTTGTACTCACGCCTGCCACTTCCACGAAACACATCACCACGCGGCTAAAATGGATTCCCGCGTGCACTAGATAGTCCCAGGGGAGGTGGAGAGTAGGCGCGCACCTCCTGCAAGTCACGGCAGCCCTGGTGGCACGCCTCCGAGTGAGAGGCTGTGCACTATGGGGCACATGTGCTAAAGAAGGCGGTGAGCCTTGTACTCACGCCTGCCACTTCCACGATAGGCATGACAACGCCTCCAAAATGAAATCCCAGGTGCACTAGAGCCAGGGGAACCTCGGCAATAGACGCGCAACTCCGGGATATCACGGGCGAGGGAGTGGCATGCGTGAGAGTGGGAGGCTCTGCAAGAGGTAGGGGTGAGCCTTGTACTCACGCCTGCTAGTTCCACGAAACACATCACCACGCGGCCAAAACGGATTGCCGGGTGCACTAGACAGTCCCAGGGGAGGTGGAGAGTAGGCGCGCACCTCCTGCCAAATCACGGGAGCCGTAGTGGCACGCCTGCCAGTGAGAGGCTGTGCACTGTGAGGCACATGTGCTAAAGAAGGCGGTGAGTCTTCTACTCACGCCTGCCACTTCCACGAAACACATCACCACGCGGCTAAAATGGATTCCCGCGTGCACTAGATACTCCCAAGGGAGTTGGGGGGTAGGCGCGCACCTCCTGCAAGTCACGGCAGCCCTGGTGGCACGCCTCCGAGTGAGAGGCTGTGCACTATGGGGCACATGTGCTAAAGAAGGCGGTGAGTCTTCTACTCACGCCTGCCACTTCCACGAAACGCATCACCACGCGGCTAAAATGGATTCCCGCGTGCACTAGATACTCCCAAGGGAGTTGGGGGGTAGGCGCGCACCTCCTGCAAGTCACGGCAGCCCTGGTGGCACGCCTCCGAGTGAGAGGCTGTGCACTATGAGGCACATGTGCCAAAGAAGGCGGTGAGCCTTGTACTCACGCCTGCCACTTCCACGAAGCGCATGACAACGCCTCCAAAATGAAATCCCAGGTGCACTAGACCCAGGGAAACCTCGGCAATAGACGCGCAACTCCGGGATATCACGGGCGACGGAGTGGCATGCGTGAGAGTGGGAGGCTGTGCAAGAGGAAGGGGTGAGCCTTGTACTCACGCCTGCCACTTCCACGAAACACATCACCACGCGGCTAAAATGGATTCCCGCGTGCACTAGATAGTCCCAGGGGAGGTGGAGAGTAGGCGCGCACCTCCTGCAAGTCACGGCAGCCCTGGTGGCACGCCTCCGAGTGAGAGGCTGTGCACTATGGGGCACATGTGCTAAAGAAGGCGGTGAGCCTTGTACTCACGCCTGCCACTTCCACGAAACGCATGACAACGCCTCCAAAATGAAATCCCAGGTGCACTAGAGCCAGGGGAACCTCGGCAATAGACGCGCAACTCCGGGATATCACGGGCGACGGAGTGGCATGCGTGAGAGTGGGAGGCTGTGCAAGAGGAAGGGGTGAGTCTTCTACTCACGCCTGCCACTTCCACGAAACACATCACCACGCGGCTAAAATGGATTCCCGCGTGCACTAGATAGTCCCAAGGGAGTTGGGGGATAGGCGCGCACCTCCTGCAAGTCACGGCAGCCCTGGTGGCACGCCTCCGAGTGAGAGGCTGTGCACTATGGGGCACATGTGCTAAAGAAGGCGGTGAGCCTTGTACTCACGCCTGCCACTTCCACGAAGCGCATGACAACGCCTCCAAAATGAAATCCCAGGTGCACTAGACCCAGAGGAACCTCGGCAATAGACGCGCAACTCCGGGATATCACGGGCGACGGAGTGGCATGCGTGAGAGTGGGAGGCTGTGCAAGAGGAAGGGGTGAGCCTTGTACTCACGCCTGCCACGTCCACGAAACACATCACCACGCGGCGAAAATGGATTCCCGCGTGCACTAGATAGTCCCAGGGGAGGTGGAGAGTAGGCGCGCACCTCCTGCAAGTCACGGCAGCCCTGGTGGCACGCCTACGAGTGAGAGGCTGTGCACTATGGGGCACATGTGCTAAAGAAGGCGGTGAGCCTTGTACTCACGCCTGCCACTTCCACGAAACGCATGACAACGCCTCCAAAATGAAATCCCAGGTGCACTAGACCCAGGGGAACCTCGGCAATAGACGCGCAACTCCGGGATATCACGGGCGACGGAGTGGCATGCGTGAGAGTGGGAGGCTCTGCAAGAGGAAGGCGGTGAGTCTTGTACTCACGCCTGCTAGTTCCACGAAACACATCACCACGCGGCCAAAACGGATTGCCGGGTGCACTAGATAGTCCCAGGGGAGGTGGAGAGTAGGCGCGCACCTCCTGCCAAATCACGGGAGCCGTAGTGGCACGCCTGCCAGTGAGAGGCTGTGCACTGTGAGGCACATGTGCTAAAGAAGGCGGTGAGTCTTGTACTCACGCCTGCTAGTTCCACGAAACACATCACCACGCGGCCAAAACGGATATCCGGGTGCACTAGATAGTCCCAGGGGAGGTGGAGAGTAGGCGCGCACCTCCTGCCAAATCACGGGAGCCGTAGTGGCACGCCTGCCAGTGAGAGGCTGTGCACTGTGAGGCACATGTGCTAAAGAAGGCGGTGAGTCTTCTACTCACGCCTGCCACTTCCACGAAACACATCACCACGCGGCTAAAATGGATTTCCGCGTTCACTAGATACTCCCAAGGGAGTTGGGGGGTAGGCGCGCACCTCCTGCAAGTCACGGCAGCCCTGGTGGCACGCCTCCGAGTGAGAGGCTGTGCACTATGGGGCACATGTGCTAAAGAAGGCGGTGAGCCTTGTACTCACGCCTGCCACTTCCACGAAGCGCATGACAACGCCTCCAAAATGAAATCCCAGGTGCACTAGACCCAGGGGAACCTCGGCAATAGACGCGCAACTCCGGGATATCACGGGCGACGGAGTGGCATGCGTGAGAGTGGGAGGCTGTGCAAGAGGAAGGGGTGAGCCTTGTACTCACGCCTGCCACTTCCCCGAAACACATCACCACGCGGCTAAAATGGATTCCCGCGTGCACTAGATAGTCCCAGGGGAGGTGGAGAGTAGGCGCGCACCTCCTGCAAGTCACGGCAGCCCTGGTGGCACGCCTCCGAGTGAGAGGCTGTGCACTATGGGGCACATGTGCTAAAGAAGGCGGTGAGCCTTGTACTCACGCCTGCCACTTCCACGATAGGCATGACAACGCCTCCAAAATGAAATCCCAGGTGCACTAGAGCCAGGGGAACCTCGGCAATAGACGCGCAACTCCGGGATATCACGGGCGAGGGAGTGGCATGCGTGAGAGTGGGAGGCTCTGCAAGAGGTAGGGGTGAGCCTTGTACTCACGCCTGCTAGTTCCACGAAACACATCACCACGCGGCCAAAACGGATTGCCGGGTGCACTAGACAGTCCCAGGGGAGGTGGAGAGTAGGCGCGCACCTCCTGCCAAATCACGGGAGCCGTAGTGGCACGCCTGCCAGTGAGAGGCTGTGCACTGTGAGGCACATGTGCTAAAGAAGGCGGTGAGTCTTCTACTCACGCCTGCCACTTCCACGAAACACATCACCACGCGGCTAAAATGGATTCCCGCGTGCACTAGATACTCCCAAGGGAGTTGGGGGGTAGGCGCGCACCTCCTGCAAGTCACGGCAGCCCTGGTGGCACGCCTCCGAGTGAGAGGCTGTGCACTATGGGGCACATGTGCTAAAGAAGGCGGTGAGTCTTCTACTCACGCCTGCCACTTCCACGAAACGCATCACCACGCGGCTAAAATGGATTCCCGCGTGCACTAGATACTCCCAAGGGAGTTGGGGGGTAGGCGCGCACCTCCTGCAAGTCACGGCAGCCCTGGTGGCACGCCTCCGAGTGAGAGGCTGTGCACTATGAGGCACATGTGCCAAAGAAGGCGGTGAGCCTTGTACTCACGCCTGCCACTTCCACGAAGCGCATGACAACGCCTCCAAAATGAAATCCCAGGTGCACTAGACCCAGGGAAACCTCGGCAATAGACGCGCAACTCCGGGATATCACGGGCGACGGAGTGGCATGCGTGAGAGTGGGAGGCTGTGCAAGAGGAAGGGGTGAGCCTTGTACTCACGCCTGCCACTTCCACGAAACACATCACCACGCGGCTAAAATGGATTCCCGCGTGCACTAGATAGTCCCAGGGGAGGTGGAGAGTAGGCGCGCACCTCCTGCAAGTCACGGCAGCCCTGGTGGCACGCCTCCGAGTGAGAGGCTGTGCACTATGGGGCACATGTGCTAAAGAAGGCGGTGAGCCTTGTACTCACGCCTGCCACTTCCACGAAACGCATGACAACGCCTCCAAAATGAAATCCCAGGTGCACTAGAGCCAGGGGAACCTCGGCAATAGACGCGCAACTCCGGGATATCACGGGCGACGGAGTGGCATGCGTGAGAGTGGGAGGCTGTGCAAGAGGAAGGGGTGAGTCTTCTACTCACGCCTGCCACTTCCACGAAACACATCACCACGCGGCTAAAATGGATTCCCGCGTGCACTAGATAGTCCCAAGGGAGTTGGGGGATAGGCGCGCACCTCCTGCAAGTCACGGCAGCCCTGGTGGCACGCCTCCGAGTGAGAGGCTGTGCACTATGGGGCACATGTGCTAAAGAAGGCGGTGAGCCTTGTACTCACGCCTGCCACTTCCACGAAGCGCATGACAACGCCTCCAAAATGAAATCCCAGGTGCACTAGACCCAGAGGAACCTCGGCAATAGACGCGCAACTCCGGGATATCACGGGCGACGGAGTGGCATGCGTGAGAGTGGGAGGCTGTGCAAGAGGAAGGGGTGAGCCTTGTACTCACGCCTGCCACGTCCACGAAACACATCACCACGCGGCGAAAATGGATTCCCGCGTGCACTAGATAGTCCCAGGGGAGGTGGAGAGTAGGCGCGCACCTCCTGCAAGTCACGGCAGCCCTGGTGGCACGCCTACGAGTGAGAGGCTGTGCACTATGGGGCACATGTGCTAAAGAAGGCGGTGAGCCTTGTACTCACGCCTGCCACTTCCACGAAACGCATGACAACGCCTCCAAAATGAAATCCCAGGTGCACTAGACCCAGGGGAACCTCGGCAATAGACGCGCAACTCCGGGATATCACGGGCGACGGAGTGGCATGCGTGAGAGTGGGAGGCTCTGCAAGAGGAAGGCGGTGAGTCTTGTACTCACGCCTGCTAGTTCCACGAAACACATCACCACGCGGCCAAAACGGATTGCCGGGTGCACTAGATAGTCCCAGGGGAGGTGGAGAGTAGGCGCGCACCTCCTGCCAAATCACGGGAGCCGTAGTGGCACGCCTGCCAGTGAGAGGCTGTGCACTGTGAGGCACATGTGCTAAAGAAGGCGGTGAGTCTTGTACTCACGCCTGCTAGTTCCACGAAACACATCACCACGCGGCCAAAACGGATATCCGGGTGCACTAGATAGTCCCAGGGGAGGTGGAGAGTAGGCGCGCACCTCCTGCCAAATCACGGGAGCCGTAGTGGCACGCCTGCCAGTGAGAGGCTGTGCACTGTGAGGCACATGTGCTAAAGAAGGCGGTGAGTCTTCTACTCACGCCCGCCACTTCCACGAAACACATCACCACGCGGCTAAAATGGATTTCCGCGTGCACTAGATACTCCCAAGGGAGTTGGGGGATAGGCGCGCACCTCCTGCAAGTCACGGCAGCCCTGGTGGCACGCCTCCGAGTGAGAGGCTGTGCACTATGGGGCACATGTGCTAAAGAAGGCGGTGAGCCTTGTACTCACGCCTGCCACTTCCACGAAGCGCATGACAACGCCTCCAAAATGAAATCCCAGGTGCACTAGACCCAGGGGAGCCTCGGCAATAGACGCGCAACTCCGGGATATCACGGGCGACGGAGTGGCATGCGTGAGAGTGGGAGGCTGTGCAAGAGGAAGGGGTGAGCCTTGTACTCACGCCTGCCACTTCCACGAAACACATCACCACGCGGCTAAAATGGATTCCCGCGTGCACTAGATAGTCCCAGGGGAGGTGGAGAGTAGGCGCGCACCTCCTGCAAGTCACGGCAGCCCTGGTGGCACGCCTCCGAGTGAGAGGCTGTGCACTATGGGGCACATGTGCTAAAGAAGGCGGTGAGCCTTGTACTCACGCCTGCCACTTCCACGATAGGCATGACAACGCCTCCAAAATGAAATCCCAGGTGCACTAGAGCCAGGGGAACCTCGGCAATAGACGCGCAACTCCGGGATATCACGGGCGAGGGAGTGGCATGCGTGAGAGTGGGAGGCTCTGCAAGAGGTAGGGGTGAGCCTTGTACTCACGCCTGCTAGTTCCACGAAACACATCACCACGCGGCCAAAACGGATTGCCGGGTGCACTAGACAGTCCCAGGGGAGGTGGAGAGTAGGCGCGCACCTCCTGCCAAATCACGGGAGCCGTAGTGGCACGCCTGCCAGTGAGAGGCTGTGCACTGTGAGGCACATGTGCTAAAGAAGGCGGTGAGTCTTCTACTCACGCCTGCCACTTCCACGAAACACATCACCACGCGGCTAAAATGGATTCCCGCGTGCACTAGATACTCCCAAGGGAGTTGGGGGGTAGGCGCGCACCTCCTGCAAGTCACGGCAGCCCTGGTGGCACGCCTCCGAGTGAGAGGCTGTGCACTATGGGGCACATGTGCTAAAGAAGGCGGTGAGTCTTCTACTCACGCCTGCCACTTCCACGAAACGCATCACCACGCGGCTAAAATGGATTCCCGCGTGCACTAGATACTCCCAAGGGAGTTGGGGGGTAGGCGCGCACCTCCTGCAAGTCACGGCAGCCCTGGTGGCACGCCTCCGAGTGAGAGGCATTGCACTATGAGGCACATGTGCCAAAGAAGGCGGTGAGCCTTGTACTCACGCCTGCCACTTCCACGAAGCGCATGACAACGCCTCCAAAATGAAATCCCAGGTGCACTAGACCCAGGGAAACCTCGGCAATAGACGCGCAACTCCGGGATATCACGGGCGACGGAGTGGCATGCGTGAGAGTGGGAGGCTGTGCAAGAGGAAGGGGTGAGCCTTGTACTCACGCCTGCCACTTCCACGAAACACATCACCACGCGGCTAAAATGGATTCCCGCGTGCACTAGATAGTCCCAGGGGAGGTGGAGAGTAGGCGCGCACCTCCTGCAAGTCACGGCAGCCCTGGTGGCACGCCTCCGAGTGAGAGGCTGTGCACTATGGGGCACATGTGCTAAAGAAGGCGGTGAGCCTTGTACTCACGCCTGCCACTTCCACGAAACGCATGACAACGCCTCCAAAATGAAATCCCAGGTGCACTAGAGCCAGGGGAACCTCGGCAATAGACGCGCAACTCCGGGATATCACGGGCGACGGAGTGGCATGCGTGAGAGTGGGAGGCTGTGCAAGAGGAAGGGGTGAGTCTTCTACTCACGCCTGCCACTTCCACGAAACACATCACCACGCGGCTAAAATGGATTCCCGCGTGCACTAGATAGTCCCAAGGGAGTTGGGGGATAGGCGCGCACCTCCTGCAAGTCACGGCAGCCCTGGTGGCACGCCTCCGAGTGAGAGGCTGTGCACTATGGGGCACATGTGCTAAAGAAGGCGGTGAGCCTTGTACTCACGCCTGCCACTTCCACGAAGCGCATGACAACGCCTCCAAAATGAAATCCCAGGTGCACTAGACCCAGAGGAACCTCGGCAATAGACGCGCAACTCCGGGATATCACGGGCGACGGAGTGGCATGCGTGAGAGTGGGAGGCTGTGCAAGAGGAAGGGGTGAGCCTTGTACTCACGCCTGCCACGTCCACGAAACACATCACCACGCGGCGAAAATGGATTCCCGCGTGCACTAGATAGTCCCAGGGGAGGTGGAGAGTAGGCGCGCACCTCCTGCAAGTCACGGCAGCCCTGGTGGCACGCCTACGAGTGAGAGGCTGTGCACTATGGGGCACATGTGCTAAAGAAGGCGGTGAGCCTTGTACTCACGCCTGCCACTTCCACGAAACGCATGACAACGCCTCCAAAATGAAATCCCAGGTGCACTAGACCCAGGGGAACCTCGGCAATAGACGCGCAACTCCGGGATATCACGGGCGACGGAGTGGCATGCGTGAGAGTGGGAGGCTCTGCAAGAGGAAGGCGGTGAGTCTTGTACTCACGCCTGCTAGTTCCACGAAACACATCACCACGCGGCCAAAACGGATTGCCGGGTGCACTAGATAGTCCCAGGGGAGGTGGAGAGTAGGCGCGCACCTCCTGCCAAATCACGGGAGCCGTAGTGGCACGCCTGCCAGTGAGAGGCTGTGCACTGTGAGGCACATGTGCTAAAGATGGCGGTGAGTCTTGTACTCACGCCTGCTAGTTCCACGAAACACATCACCACGCGGCCAAAACGGATATCCGGGTGCACTAGATAGTCCCAGGGGAGGTGGAGAGTAGGCGCGCACCTCCTGCCAAATCACGGGAGCCGTAGTGGCACGCCTGCCAGTGAGAGGCTGTGCACTGTGAGGCACATGTGCTAAAGAAGGCGGTGAGTCTTCTACTCACGCCTGCCACTTCCACGAAACACATCACCACGCGGCTAAAATGGATTTCCGCGTTCACTAGATACTCCCAAGGGAGTTGGGGGGTAGGCGCGCACCTCCTGCAAGTCACGGCAGCCCTGGTGGCACGCCTCCGAGTGAGAGGCTGTGCACTATGGGGCACATGTGCTAAAGAAGGCGGTGAGCCTTGTACTCACGCCTGCCACTTCCACGAAGCGCATGACAACGCCTCCAAAATGAAATCCCAGGTGCACTAGACCCAGGGGAACCTCGGCAATAGACGCGCAACTCCGGGATATCACGGGCGACGGAGTGGCATGCGTGAGAGTGGGAGGCTGTGCAAGAGGAAGGGGTGAGCCTTGTACTCACGCCTGCCACTTCCCCGAAACACATCACCACGCGGCTAAAATGGATTCCCGCGTGCACTAGATAGTCCCAGGGGAGGTGGAGAGTAGGCGCGCACCTCCTGCAAGTCACGGCAGCCCTGGTGGCACGCCTCCGAGTGAGAGGCTGTGCACTATGGGGCACATGTGCTAAAGAAGGCGGTGAGCCTTGTACTCACGCCTGCCACTTCCACGATAGGCATGACAACGCCTCCAAAATGAAATCCCAGGTGCACTAGAGCCAGGGGAACCTCGGCAATAGACGCGCAACTCCGGGATATCACGGGCGAGGGAGTGGCATGCGTGAGAGTGGGAGGCTCTGCAAGAGGTAGGGGTGAGCCTTGTACTCACGCCTGCTAGTTCCACGAAACACATCACCACGCGGCCAAAACGGATTGCCGGGTGCACTAGACAGTCCCAGGGGAGGTGGAGAGTAGGCGCGCACCTCCTGCCAAATCACGGGAGCCGTAGTGGCACGCCTGCCAGTGAGAGGCTGTGCACTGTGAGGCACATGTGCTAAAGAAGGCGGTGAGTCTTCTACTCACGCCTGCCACTTCCACGAAACACATCACCACGCGGCTAAAATGGATTCCCGCGTGCACTAGATACTCCCAAGGGAGTTGGGGGGTAGGCGCGCACCTCCTGCAAGTCACGGCAGCCCTGGTGGCACGCCTCCGAGTGAGAGGCTGTGCACTATGGGGCACATGTGCTAAAGAAGGCGGTGAGTCTTCTACTCACGCCTGCCACTTCCACGAAACGCATCACCACGCGGCTAAAATGGATTCCCGCGTGCACTAGATACTCCCAAGGGAGTTGGGGGGTAGGCGCGTACCTCCTGCAAGTCACGGCAGCCCTGGTGGCACGCCTCCGAGTGAGAGGCTGTGCACTATGAGGCACATGTGCCAAAGAAGGCGGTGAGCCTTGTACTCACCTCTGCCACTTCCACGAAGCGCATGACAACGCCTCCAAAATGAAATCCCAGGTGCACTAGACCCAGGGGAACCTCTGCAATAGACGCGCAACTCCGGGATATCACGGGCGACGGAGTGGCATGCGTGAGAGTGGGAGGCTGTGCAAGAGGAAGGGGTGAGCCTTGTACTCACGCCTGCCACTTCCACGAAACACATCACCACGCGGCTAAAATGGATTCCCGCGTGCACTAGATAGTCCCAGGGGAGGTGGAGAGTAGGCGCGCACCTCCTGCAAGTCACGGCAGCCCTGGTGGCACGCCTCCGAGTGAGAGGCTGTGCACTATGGGGCACATGTGCTAAAGAAGGCGGTGAGCCTTGTACTCACGCCTGCCACTTCCACGAAACGCATGACAACGCCTCCAAAATGAAATCCCAGGTGCACTAGACCCAGGGGAACCTCGGCAATAGACGCGCAACTCCGGGATATCACGGGCGACGGAGTGGCATGCGTGAGAATGGGAGGCTGTGCAAGAGGAAGGGGTGAGTCTTCTACTCACGCCTGCCACTTCCACGAAACACATCACCACGCGGCTAAAAGGGATTCCCGCGTGCACTAGATAGTCCCAAGGGAGTTGGGGGATAGGCGCGCACCTCCTGCAAGTCACGGCAGCCCTGGTGGCACGCCTCCGAGTGAGAGGCTGTGCACTATGGGGCACATGTGCTAAAGAAGGCGGTGAGCCTTGTACTCACGCCTGCCACTTCCACGAAGCGCATGACAACGCCTCCAAAATGAAATCCCAGGTGCACTAGACCCAGAGGAACCTCGGCAATAGACGCGCAACTCCGGGATATCACGGGCGACGGAGTGGCATGCGTGAGAGTGGGAGGCTGTGCAAGAGGAAGGGGTGAGCCTTGTACTCACGCCTGCCACGTCCACGAAACACATCACCACGCGGCGAAAATGGATTCCCGCGTGCACTAGATAGTCCCAGGGGAGGTGGAGAGTAGGCGCGCACCTCCTGCAAGTCACGGCAGCCCTGGTGGCACGCCTACGAGTGAGAGGCTGTGCACTATGGGGCACATTTGCTAAAGAAGGCGGTGAGCCTTGTACTCACGCCTGCCACTTCCACGAAACGCATGACAACGCCTCCAAAATGAAATCCCAGGTGCACTAGACCCAGGGGAACCTCGGCAATAGACGCGCAACTCCGGGATATCACGGGCGACGGAGTGGCATGCGTGAGAGTGGGAGGCTCTGCAAGAGGAAGGCGGTGAGTCTTGTACTCACGCCTGCTAGTTCCACGAAACACATCACCACGCGGCCAAAACGGATTGCCGGGTGCACTAGATAGTCCCAGGGGAGGTGGAGAGTAGGCGCGCACCTCCTGCCAAATCACGGGAGCCGTAGTGGCACGCCTGCCAGTGAGAGGCTGTGCACTGTGAGGCACATGTGCTAAAGAAGGCGGTGAGTCTTGTACTCACGCCTGCTAGTTCCACGAAACACATCACCACGCGGCCAAAACGGATATCCGGGTGCACTAGATAGTCCCAGGGGAGGTGGAGAGTAGGCGCGCACCTCCTGCCAAATCACGGGAGCCGTAGTGGCACGCCTGCCAGTGAGAGGCTGTGCACTGTGAGGCACATGTGCTAAAGAAGGCGGTGAGTCTTCTACTCACGCCTGCCACTTCCACGAAACACATCACCACGCGGCTAAAATGGATTTCCGCGTGCACTAGATACTCCCAAGGGAGTTGGGGGGTAGGCGCGCACCTCCTGCAAGTCACGGCAGCCCTGGTGGCACGCCTCCGAGTGAGAGGCTGTGCACTATGGGGCACATGTGCTAAAGAAGGCGGTGAGCCTTGTACTCACGCCTGCCACTTCCACGAAGCGCATGACAACGCCTCCAAAATGAAATCCCAGGTGCACTAGACCCAGGGGAGCCTCGGCAATAGACGCGCAACTCCGGGATATCACGGGCGACGGAGTGGCATGCGTGAGAGTGGGAGGCTGTGCAAGAGGAAGGGGTGAGCCTTGTACTCACGCCTGCCACTTCCACGAAACACATCACCACGCGGCTAAAATGGATTCCCGCGTGCACTAGATAGTCCCAGGGGAGGTGGAGAGTAGGCGCGCACCTCCTGCAAGTCACGGCAGCCCTGGTGGCACGCCTCCGAGTGAGAGGCTGTGCACTATGGGGCACATGTGCTAAAGAAGGCGGTGAGCCTTGTACTCACGCCTGCCACTTCCACGATAGGCATGACAACGCCTCCAAAATGAAATCCCAGGTGCACTAGAGCCAGGGGAACCTCGTCAATAGACGCGCAACTCCGGGATATCACGGGCGAGGGAGTGGCATGCGTGAGAGTGGGAGGCTCTGCAAGAGGTAGGGGTGAGCCTTGTACTCACGCCTGCTAGTTCCACGAAACACATCACCACGCGGCCAAAACGGATTGCCGGGTGCACTAGACAGTCCCAGGGGAGGTGGAGAGTAGGCGCGCACCTCCTGCCAAATCACGGGAGCCGTAGTGGCACGCCTGCCAGTGAGAGGCTGTGCACTGTGAGGCACATGTGCTAAAGAAGGCGGTGAGTCTTCTACTCACGCCTGCCACTTCCACGAAACACATCACCACGCGGCTAAAATGGATTCCCGCGTGCACTAGATACTCCCAAGGGAGTTGGGGGGTAGGCGCGCACCTCCTGCAAGTCACGGCAGCCCTGGTGGCACGCCTCCGAGTGAGAGGCTGTGCACTATGGGGCACATGTGCTAAAGAAGGCGGTGAGTCTTCTACTCACGCCTGCCACTTCCACGAAACGCATCACCACGCGGCTAAAATGGATTCCCGCGTGCACTAGATACTCCCAAGGGAGTTGGGGGGTAGGCGCGCACCTCCTGCAAGTCACGGCAGCCCTGGTGGCACGCCTCCGAGTGAGAGGCTGTGCACTATGAGGCACATGTGCCAAAGAAGGCGGTGAGCCTTGTACTCACGCCTGCCACTTCCACGAAGCGCATGACAACGCCTCCAAAATGAAATCCCAGGTGCACTAGACCCAGGGAAACCTCGGCAATAGACGCGCAACTCCGGGATATCACGGGCGACGGAGTGGCATGCGTGAGAGTGGGAGGCTGTGCAAGAGGAAGGGGTGAGCCTTGTACTCACGCCTGCCACTTCCACGAAACACATCACCACGCGGCTAAAATGGATTCCCGCGTGCACTAGATAGTCCCAGGGGAGGTGGAGAGTAGGCGCGCACCTCCTGCAAGTCACGGCAGCCCTGGTGGCACGCCTCCGAGTGAGAGGCTGTGCACTATGGGGCACATGTCCTAAAGAAGGCGGTGAGCCTTGTACTCACGCCTGCCACTTCCACGAAACGCATGACAACGCCTCCAAAATGAAATCCCAGGTGCACTAGAGCCAGGGGAACCTCGGCAATAGACGCGCAACTCCGGGATATCACGGGCGACGGAGTGGCATGCGTGAGAGTGGGAGGCTGTGCAAGAGGAAGGGGTGAGTCTTCTACTCACGCCTGCCACTTCCACGAAACACATCACCACGCGGCTAAAATGGATTCCCGCGTGCACCAGATAGTCCCAAGGGAGTTGGGGGATAGGCGCGCACCTCCTGCAAGTCACGGCAGCCCTGGTGGCACGCCTCCGAGTGAGAGGCTGTGCACTATGGGGCACATGTGCTAAAGAAGGCGGTGAGCCTTGTACTCACGCCTGCCACTTCCACGAAGCGCATGACAACGCCTCCAAAATGAAATCCCAGGTGCACTAGACCCAGAGGAACCTCGGCAATAGACGCGCAACTCCGGGATATCACGGGCGACGGAGTGGCATGCGTGAGAGTGGGAGGCTGTGCAAGAGGAAGGGGTGAGCCTTGTACTCACGCCTGCCACGTCCACGAAACACATCACCACGCGGCGAAAATGGATTCCCGCGTGCACTAGATAGTCCCAGGGGAGGTGGAGAGTAGGCGCGCACCTCCTGCAAGTCACGGCAGCCCTGGTGGCACGCCTACGAGTGAGAGGCTGTGCACTATGGGGCACATGTGCTAAAGAAGGCGGTGAGCCTTGTACTCACGCCTGCCACTTCCACGAAACGCATGACAACGCCTCCAAAATGAAATCCCAGGTGCACTAGACCCAGGGGAACCTCGGCAATAGACGCGCAACTCCGGGATATCACGGGCGACGGAGTGGCATGCGTGAGAGTGGGAGGCTCTGCAAGAGGAAGGCGGTGAGTCTTGTACTCACGCCTGCTAGTTCCACGAAACACATCACCACGCGGCCAAAACGGATTGCCGGGTGCACTAGATAGTCCCAGGGGAGGTGGAGAGTAGGCGCGCACCTCCTGCCAAATCACGGGAGCCGTAGTGGCACGCCTGCCAGTGAGAGGCTGTGCACTGTGAGGCACATGTGCTAAAGAAGGCGGTGAGTCTTGTACTCACGCCTGCTAGTTCCACGAAACACATCACCACGCGGCCAAAACGGATATCCGGGTGCACTAGATAGTCCCAGGGGAGGTGGAGAGTAGGCGCGCACCTCCTGCCAAATCACGGGAGCCGTAGTGGCACGCCTGCCAGTGAGAGGCTGTGCACTGTGAGGCACATGTGCTAAAGAAGGCGGTGAGTCTTCTACTCACGCCTGCCACTTCCACGAAACACATAACCACGCGGCTAAAATGGATTTCCGCGTGCACTAGATACTCCCAAGGGAGTTGGGGGGTAGGCGCGCACCTCCTGCAAGTCACGGCAGCCCTGGTGGCACGCCTCCGAGTGAGAGGCTGTGCACTATGGGGCACATGTGCTAAAGAAGGCGGTGAGCCTTGTACTCACGCCTGCCACTTCCACGAAGCGCATGACAACGCCTCCAAAATGAAATCCCAGGTGCACTAGACCCAGGGGAGCCTCGGCAATAGACGCGCAACTCCGGGATATCACGGGCGACGGAGTGGCATGCGTGAGAGTGGGAGGCTGTGCAAGAGGAAGGGGTGAGCCTTGTACTCACGCCTGCCACTTCCCCGAAACACATCACCACGCGGCTAAAATGGATTCCCGCGTGCACTAGATAGTCCCAGGGGAGGTGGAGAGTAGGCGCGCACCTCCTGCAAGTCACGGCAGCCCTGGTGGCACGCCTCCGAGTGAGAGGCTGTGCACTATGGGGCACATGTGCTAAAGAAGGCGGTGAGCCTTGTACTCACGCCTGCCACTTCCACGATAGGCATGACAACGCCTCCAAAATGAAATCCCAGGTGCACTAGAGCCAGGGGAACCTCGGCAATAGACGCGCAACTCCGGGATATCACGGGCGAGGGAGTGGCATGCGTGAGAGTGGGAGGCTCTGCAAGAGGTAGGGGTGAGCCTTGTACTCACGCCTGCTAGTTCCACGAAACACATCACCACGCGGCCAAAACGGATTGCCGGGTGCACTAGACAGTCCCAGGGGAGGTGGAGAGTAGGCGCGCACCTCCTGCCAAATCACGGGAGCCGTAGTGGCACGCCTGCCAGTGAGAGGCTGTGCACTGTGAGGCACATGTGCTAAAGAAGGCGGTGAGTCTTCTACTCACGCCTGGCACTTCCACGAAACACATCACCACGCGGCTAAAATGGATTCCCGCGTGCACTAGATACTCCCAAGGGAGTTGGGGGGTAGGCGCGAACCTCCTGCAAGTCACGGCAGCCCTGGTGGCACGCCTCCGAGTGAGAGGCTGTGCACTATGGGGCACATGTGCTAAAGAAGGCGGTGAGTCTTCTACTCACGCCTGCCACTTCCACGAAACGCATCACCACGCGGCTAAAATGGATTCCCGCGTGCACTAGATACTCCCAAGGGAGTTGGGGGGTAGGCGCGCACCTCCTGCAAGTCACGGCAGCCCTGGTGGCACGCCTCCGAGTGAGAGGCTGTGCACTATGAGGCACATGTGCCAAAGAAGGCGGTGAGCCTTGTACTCACGCCTGCCACTTCCACGAAGCGCATGACAACGCCTCCAAAATGAAATCCCAGGTGCACTAGACCCAGGGAAACCTCGGCAATAGACGCGCAACTCCGGGATATCACGGGCGACGGAGTGGCATGCGTGAGAGTGGGAGGCTGTGCAAGAGGAAGGGGTGAGCCTTGTACTCACGCCTGCCACTTCCACGAAACACATCACCACGCGGCTAAAATGGATTCCCGCGTGCACTAGATAGTCCCAGGGGAGGTGGAGAGTAGGCGCGCACCTCCTGCAAGTCACGGCAGCCCTGGTGGCACGCCTCCGAGTGAGAGGCTGTGCACTATGGGGCACATGTGCTAAAGAAGGCGGTGAGCCTTGTACTCACGCCTGCCACTTCCACGAAACGCATGACAACGCCTCCAAAATGAAATCCCAGGTGCACTAGAGCCAGGGGAACCTCGGCAATAGACGCGCAACTCCGGGATATCACGGGCGACGGAGTGGCATGCGTGAGAGTGGGAGGCTGTGCAAGAGGAAGGGGTGAGTCTTCTACTCACGCCTGCCACTTCCACGAAACACATCACCACGCGGCTAAAATGGATTCCCGCGTGCACTAGATAGTCCCAAGGGAGTTGGGGGATAGGCGCGCACCTCCTGCAAGTCACGGCAGCCCTGGTGGCACGCCTCCGAGTGAGAGGCTGTGCACTATGGGGCACATGTGCTAAAGAAGGCGGTGAGCCTTGTACTCACGCCTGCCACTTCCACGAAGCGCATGACAACGCCTCCAAAATGAAATCCCAGGTGCACTAGACCCAGAGGAACCTCGGCAATAGACGCGCAACTCCGGGATATCACGGGCGACGGAGTGGCATGCGTGAGAGTGGGAGGCTGTGCAAGAGGAAGGGGTGAGCCTTGTACTCACGCCTGCCACGTCCACGAAACACATCACCACGCGGCGAAAATGGATTCCCGCGTGCACTAGATAGTCCCAGGGGAGGTGGAGAGTAGGCGCGCACCTCCTGCAAGTCACGGCAGCCCTGGTGGCACGCCTACGAGTGAGAGGCTGTGCACTATGGGGCACATGTGCTAAAGAAGGCGGTGAGCCTTGTACTCACGCCTGCCACTTCCACGAAACGCATGACAACGCCTCCAAAATGAAATCCCAGGTGCACTAGACCCAGGGGAACCTCGGCAATAGACGCGCAACTCCGGGATATCACGGGCGACGGAGTGGCATGCGTGAGAGTGGGAGGCTCTGCAAGAGGAAGGCGGTGAGTCTTGTACTCACGCCTGCTAGTTCCACGAAACACATCACCACGCGGCCAAAACGGATTGCCGGGTGCACTAGATAGTCCCAGGGGAGGTGGAGAGTAGGCGCGCACCTCCTGCCAAATCACGGGAGCCGTAGTGGCACGCCTGCCAGTGAGAGGCTGTGCACTGTGAGGCACATGTGCTAAAGAAGGCGGTGAGTCTTGTACTCACGCCTGCTAGTTCCACGAAACACATCACCACGCGGCCAAAACGGATATCCGGGTGCACTAGATAGTCCCAGGGGAGGTGGAGAGTAGGCGCGCACCTCCTGCCAAATCACGGGAGCCGTAGTGGCACGCCTGCCAGTGAGAGGCTGTGCACTGTGAGGCACATGTGCTAAAGAAGGCGGTGAGTCTTCTACTCACGCCTGCCACTTCCACGAAACACATCACCACGCGGCTAAAATGGATTTCCGCGTGCACTAGATACTCCCAAGGGAGTTGGGGGGTAGGCGCGCACCTCCTGCAAGTCACGGAAGCCCTGGTGGCACGCCTCCGAGTGAGAGGCTGTGCACTATGGGGCACATGTGCTAAAGAAGGCGGTGAGCCTTGTACTCACGCCTGCCACTTCCACGAAGCGCATGACAACGCCTCCAAAATGAAATCCCAGGTGCACTAGACCCAGGGGAGCCTCGGCAATAGACGCGCAACTCCGGGATATCACGGGCGACGGAGTGGCATGCGTGAGAGTGGGAGGCTGTGCAAGAGGAAGGGGTGAGCCTTGTACTCACGCCTGCCACTTCCACGAAACACATCACCACGCGGCTAAAATGGATTCCCGCGTGCACTAGATAGTCCCAGGGGAGGTGGAGAGTAGGCGCGCACCTCATGCAAGTCACGGCAGCCCTGGTGGCACGCCTCCGAGTGAGAGGCTGTGCACTATGGGGCACATGTGCTAAAGAAGGCGGTGAGCCTTGTACTCACGCCTGCCACTTCCACGATAGGCATGACAACGCCTCCAAAATGAAATCCCAGGTGCACTAGAGCCAGGGGAACCTCGGCAATAGACGCGCAACTCCGGGATATCACGGGCGAGGGAGTGGCATGCGTGAGAGTGGGAGGCTCTGCAAGAGGTAGGGGTGAGCCTTGTACTCACGCCTGCTAGTTCCACGAAACACATCACCACGCGGCCAAAACGGATTGCCGGGTGCACTAGACAGTCCCAGGGGAGGTGGAGAGTAGGCGCGCACCTCCTGCCAAATCACGGGAGCCGTAGTGGCACGCCTGCCAGTGAGAGGCTGTGCACTGTGAGGCACATGTGCTAAAGAAGGCGGTGAGTCTTCTACTCACGCCTGCCACTTCCACGAAACACATCACCAAGCGGCTAAAATGGATTCCCGCGTGCACTAGATACTCCCAAGGGAGTTGGGGGGTAGGCGCGCACCTCCTGCAAGTCACGGCAGCCCTGGTGGCACGCCTCCGAGTGAGAGGCTGTGCACTATGGGGCACATGTGCTAAAGAAGGCGGTGAGTCTTCTACTCACGCCTGCCACTTC
Organism: Stylophora pistillata; assembly: GCF_964205215.1. Taxonomy (NCBI): domain Eukaryota; kingdom Metazoa; phylum Cnidaria; class Anthozoa; order Scleractinia; family Pocilloporidae; genus Stylophora; species Stylophora pistillata. Next base: position 64,794 of record NW_028290781.1, on the reverse strand, counting down.
CACGAAACGCATCACCACGCGGCTAAAATGGATTCCCGCGTGCACTAGATACTCCCAAGGGAGTTGGGGGGTAGGCGCGCACCTCCTGCAAGTCACGGCAGCCCTGGTGGCACGCCTCCGAGTGAGAGGCTGTGCACTATGAGGCACATGTGCCAAAGAAGGCGGTGAGCCTTGTACTCACGCCTGCCACTTCCACGAAGCGCATGACAACGCCTCCAAAATGAAATCCCAGGTGCACTAGACCCAGGGAAACCTCGGCAATAGACGCGCAACTCCGGGATATCACGGGCGACGGAGTGGCATGCGTGAGAGTGGGAGGCTGTGCAAGAGGAAGGGGTGAGCCTTGTACTCACGCCTGCCACTTCCACGAAACACATCACCACGCGGCTAAAATGGATTCCCGCGTGCACTAGATAGTCCCAGGGGAGGTGGAGAGTAGGCGCGCACCTCCTGCAAGTCACGGCAGCCCTGGTGGCACGCCTCCGAGTGAGAGGCTGTGCACTATGGGGCACATGTGCTAAAGAAGGCGGTGAGCCTTGTACTCACGCCTGCCACTTCCACGAAACGCATGACAACGCCTCCAAAATGAAATCCCAGGTGCACTAGAGCCAGGGGAACCTCGGCAATAGACGCGCAACTCCGGGATATCACGGGCGACGGAGTGGCATGCGTGAGAGTGGGAGGCTGTGCAAGAGGAAGGGGTGAGTCTTCTACTCACGCCTGCCACTTCCACGAAACACATCACCACGCGGCTAAAATGGATTCCCGCGTGCACTAGATAGTCCCAAGGGAGTTGGGGGATAGGCGCGCACCTCCTGCAAGTCACGGCAGCCCTGGTGGCACGCCTCCGAGTGAGAGGCTGTGCACTATGGGGCACATGTGCTAAAGAAGGCGGTGAGCCTTGTACTCACGCCTGCCACTTCCACGAAGCGCATGACAACGCCTCCAAAATGAAATCCCAGGTGCACTAGACCCAGAGGAACCTCGGCAATAGACGCGCAACTCCGGGATATCACGGGCGACGGAGTGGCATGCGTGAGAGTGGGAGGCTGTGCAAGAGGAAGGGGTGAGCCTTGTACTCACGCCTGCCACGTCCACGAAACACATCACCACGCGGCGAAAATGGATTCCCGCGTGCACTAGATAGTCCCAGGGGAGGTGGAGAGTAGGCGCGCACCTCCTGCAAGTCACGGCAGCCCTGGTGGCACGCCTACGAGTGAGAGGCTGTGCACTATGGGGCACATGTGCTAAAGAAGGCGGTGAGCCTTGTACTCACGCCTGCCACTTCCACGAAACGCATGACAACGCCTCCAAAATGAAATCCCAGGTGCACTAGACCCAGGGGAACCTCGGCAATAGACGCGCAACTCCGGGATATCACGGGCGACGGAGTGGCATGCGTGAGAGTGGGAGGCTCTGCAAGAGGAAGGCGGTGAGTCTTGTACTCACGCCTGCTAGTTCCACGAAACACATCACCACGCGGCCAAAACGGATTGCCGGGTGCACTAGATAGTCCCAGGGTAGGTGGAGAGTAGGCGCGCACCTCCTGCCAAATCACGGGAGCCGTAGTGGCACGCCTGCCAGTGAGAGGCTGTGCACTGTGAGGCACATGTGCTAAAGAAGGCGGTGAGTCTTGTACTCACGCCTGCTAGTTCCACGAAACACATCACCACGCGGCCAAAACGGATATCCGGGTGCACTAGATAGTCCCAGGGGAGGTGGAGAGTAGGCGCGCACCTCCTGCCAAATCACGGGAGCCGTAGTGGCACGCCTGCCAGTGAGAGGCTGTGCACTGTGAGGCACATGTGCTAAAGAAGGCGGTGAGTCTTCTACTCACGCCTGCCACTTCCACGAAACACATCACCACGCGGCTAAAATGGATTTCCGCGTGCACTAGATACTCCCAAGGGAGTTGGGGGGTAGGCGCGCACCTCCTGCAAGTCACGGCAGCCCTGGTGGCACGCCTCCGAGTGAGAGGCTGTGCACTATGGGGCACATGTGCTAAAGAAGGCGGTGAGCCTTGTACTCACGCCTGCCACTTCCACGAAGCGCATGACAACGCCTCCAAAATGAAATCCCAGGTGCACTAGACCCAGGGGAGCCTCGGCAATAGACGCGCAACTCCGGGATATCACGGGCGACGGAGTGGCATGCGTGAGAGTGGGAGGCTGTGCAAGAGGAAGGGGTGAGCCTTGTACTCACGCCTGCCACTTCCCCGAAACACATCACCACGCGGCTAAAATGGATTCCCGCGTGCACTAGATAGTCCCAGGGGAGGTGGAGAGTAGGCGCGCACCTCCTGCAAGTCACGGCAGCCCTGGTGGCACGCCTCCGAGTGAGAGGCTGTGCACTATGGGGCACATGTGCTAAAGAAGGCGGTGAGCCTTGTACTCACGCCTGCCACTTCCACGATAGGCATGACAACGCCTCCAAAATGAAATCCCAGGTGCACTAGAGCCAGGGGAACCTCGGCAATAGACGCGCAACTCCGGGATATCACGGGCGAGGGAGTGGCATGCGTGAGAGTGGGAGGCTCTGCAAGAGGTAGGGGTGAGCCTTGTACTCACGCCTGCTAGTTCCACGAAACACATCACCACGCGGCCAAAACGGATTGCCGGGTGCACTAGACAGTCCCAGGGGAGGTGGAGAGTAGGCGCGCACCTCCTGCCAAATCACGGGAGCCGTAGTGGCACGCCTGCCAGTGAGAGGCTGTGCACTGTGAGGCACATGTGCTAAAGAAGGCGGTGAGTCTTCTACTCACGCCTGCCACTTCCACGAAACACATCACCACGCGGCTAAAATGGATTCCCGCGTGCACTAGATACTCCCAAGGGAGTTGGGGGGTAGGCGCGCACCTCCTGCAAGTCACGGCAGCCCTGGTGGCACGCCTCCGAGTGAGAGGCTGTGCACTATGGGGCACATGTGCTAAAGAAGGCGGTGAGTCTTCTACTCACGCCTGCCACTTCCACGAAACGCATCACCACGCGGCTAAAATGGATTCCCGCGTGCACTAGATACTCCCAAGGGAGTTGGGGGGTAGGCGCGCACCTCCTGCAAGTCACGGCAGCCCTGGTGGCACGCCTCCGAGTGAGAGGCTGTGCACTATGAGGCACATGTGCCAAAGAAGGCGGTGAGCCTTGTACTCACGCCTGCCACTTCCACGAAGCGCATGACAACGCCTCCAAAATGAAATCCCAGGTGCACTAGACCCAGGGAAACCTCGGCAATAGACGCGCAACTCCGGGATATCACGGGCGACGGAGTGGCATGCGTGAGAGTGGGAGGCTGTGCAAGAGGAAGGGGTGAGCCTTGTACTCACGCCTGCCACTTCCACGAAACACATCACCACGCGGCTAAAATGGATTCCCGCGTGCACTAGATAGTCCCAGGGGAGGTGGAGAGTAGGCGCGCACCTCCTGCAAGTCACGGCAGCCCTGGTGGCACGCCTCCGAGTGAGAGGCTGTGCACTATGGGGCACATGTGCTAAAGAAGGCGGTGAGCCTTGTACTCACGCCTGCCACTTCCACGAAACGCATGACAACGCCTCCAAAATGAAATCCCAGGTGCACTAGACCCAGGGGAACCTCGGCAATAGACGCGCAACTCCGGGATATCACGGGCGACGGAGTGGCATGCGTGAGAGTGGGAGGCTGTGCAAGAGGAAGGGGTGAGTCTTCTACTCACGCCTGCCACTTCCACGAAACACATCACCACGCGGCTAAAATGGATTCCCGCGTGCACTAGATAGTCCCAAGGGAGTTGGGGGATAGGCGCGCACCTCCTGCAAGTCACGGCAGCCCTGGTGGCACGCCTCCGAGTGAGAGGCTGTGCACTATGGGGCACATGTGCTAAAGAAGGCGGTGAGCCTTGTACTCACGCCTGCCACTTCCACGAAGCGCATGACAACGCCTCCAAAATGAAATCCCAGGTGCACTAGACCCAGAGGAACCTCGGCAATAGACGCGCAACTCCGGGATATCACGGGCGACGGAGTGGCATGCGTGAGAGTGGGAGGCTGTGCAAGAGGAAGGGGTGAGCCTTGTACTCACGCCTGCCACGTCCACGAAACACATCACCACGCGGCGAAAATGGATTCCCGCGTGCACTAGATAGTCCCAGGGGAGGTGGAGAGTAGGCGCGCACCTCCTGCAAGTCACGGCAGCCCTGGTGGCACGCCTACGAGTGAGAGGCTGTGCACTATGGGGCACATGTGCTAAAGGAGGCGGTGAGCCTTGTACTCACGCCTGCCACTTCCACGAAACGCATGACAACGCCTCCAAAATGAAATCCCAGGTGCACTAGACCCAGGGGAACCTCGGCAATAGACGCGCAACTCCGGGATATCACGGGCGACGGAGTGGCATGCGTGAGAGTGGGAGGCTCTGCAAGAGGAAGGCGGTGAGTCTTGTACTCACGCCTGCTAGTTCCACGAAACACATCACCACGCGGCCAAAACGGATTGCCGGGTGCACTAGATAGTCCCAGGGGAGGTGGAGAGTAGGCGCGCACCTCCTGCCAAATCACGGGAGCCGTAGTGGCACGCCTGCCAGTGAGAGGCTGTGCACTGTGAGGCACATGTGCTAAAGAAGGCGGTGAGTCTTGTACTCACGCCTGCTAGTTCCACGAAACACATCACCACGCGGCCAAAACGGATATCCGGGTGCACTAGATAGTCCCAGGGGAGGTGGAGAGTAGGGGCGCACCTCCTGCCAAATCACGGGAGCCGTAGTGGCACGCCTGCCAGTGAGAGGCTGTGCACTGTGAGGCACATGTGCTAAAGAAGGCGGTGAGTCTTCTACTCACGCCTGCCACTTCCACGAAACACATCACCACGCGGCTAAAATGGATTTCCGCGTGCACTAGATACTCCCAAGGGAGTTGGGGGGTAGGCGCGCACCTCCTGCAAGTCACGGCAGCCCTGGTGGCACGCCTCCGAGTGAGAGGCTGTGCACTATGGGGCACATGTGCTAAAGAAGGCGGTGAGCCTTGTACTCACGCCTGCCACTTCCACGAAGCGCATGACAACGCCTCCAAAATGAAATCCCAGGTGCACTAGACCCAGGGGAGCCTCGGCAATAGACGCGCAACTCCGGGATATCACGGGCGACGGAGTGGCATGCGTGAGAGTGGGAGGCTGTGCAAGAGGAAGGGGTGAGCCTTGTACTCACGCCTGCCACTTCCCCGAAACACATCACCACGCGGCTAAAATGGATTCCCGCGTGCACTAGATAGTCCCAGGGGAGGTGGAGAGTAGGCGCGCACCTCCTGCAAGTCACGGCAGCCCTGGTGGCACGCCTCCGAGTGAGAGGCTGTGCACTATGGGGCACATGTGCTAAAGAAGGCGGTGAGCCTTGTACTCACGCCTGCCACTTCCACGATAGGCATGACAACGCCTCCAAAATGAAATCCCAGGTGCACTAGAGCCAGGGGAACCTCGGCAATAGACGCGCAACTCCGGGATATCACGGGCGAGGGAGTGGCATGCGTGAGAGTGGGAGGCTCTGCAAGAGGTAGGGGTGAGCCTTGTACTCACGCCTGCTAGTTCCACGAAACACATCACCACGCGGCCAAAACGGATTGCCGGGTGCACTAGACAGTCCCAGGGGAGGTGGAGAGTAGGCGCGCACCTCCTGCCAAATCACGGGAGCCGTAGTGGCACGCCTGCCAGTGAGAGGCTGTGCACTGTGAGGCACATGTGCTAAAGAAGGCGGTGAGTCTTCTACTCACGCCTGCCACTTCCACGAAACACATCACCACGCGGCTAAAATGGATTCCCGCGTGCACTAGATACTCCCAAGGGAGTTGGGGGGTAGGCGCGAACCTCCTGCAAGTCACGGCAGCCCTGGTGGCACGCCTCCGAGTGAGAGGCTGTGCACTATGGGGCACATGTGCTAAAGAAGGCGGTGAGTCTTCTACTCACGCCTGCCACTTCCACGAAACGCATCACCACGCGGCTAAAATGGATTCCCGCGTGCACTAGATACTCCCAAGGGAGTTGGGGGGTAGGCGCGCACCTCCTGCAAGTCACGGCAGCCCTGGTGGCACGCCTCCGAGTGAGAGGCTGTGCACTATGAGGCACATGTGCCAAAGAAGGCGGTGAGCCTTGTACTCACGCCTGCCACTTCCACGAAGCGCATGACAACGCCTCCAAAATGAAATCCCAGGTGCACTAGACCCAGGGGAGCCTCGGCAATAGACGCGCAACTCCGGGATATCACGGGCGACGGAGTGGCATGCGTGAGAGTGGGAGGCTGTGCAAGAGGAAGGGGTGAGCCTTGTACTCACGCCTGCCACTTCCCCGAAACACATCACCACGCGGCTAAAATGGATTCCCGCGTGCACTAGATAGTCCCAGGGGAGGTGGAGAGTAGGCGCGCACCTCCTGCAAGTCACGGCAGCCCTGGTGGCACGCCTCCGAGTGAGAGGCTGTGCACTATGGGGCACATGTGCTAAAGAAGGCGGTGAGCCTTGTACTCACGCCTGCCACTTCCACGATAGGCATGACAACGCCTCCAAAATGAAATCCCAGGTGCACTAGAGCCAGGGGAACCTCGGCAATAGACGCGCAACTCCGGGATATCACGGGCGAGGGAGTGGCATGCGTGAGAGTGGGAGGCTCTGCAAGAGGTAGGGGTGAGCCTTGTACTCACGCCTGCTAGTTCCACGAAACACATCACCACGCGGCCAAAACGGATTGCCGGGTGCACTAGACAGTCCCAGGGGAGGTGGAGAGTAGGCGCGCACCTCCTGCCAAATCACGGGAGCCGTAGTGGCACGCCTGCCAGTGAGAGGCTGTGCACTGTGAGGCACATGTGCTAAAGAAGGCGGTGAGTCTTCTACTCACGCCTGCCACTTCCACGAAACACATCACCAAGCGGCTAAAATGGATTCCCGCGTGCACTAGATACTCCCAAGGGAGTTGGGGGGTAGGCGCGCACCTCCTGCAAGTCACGGCAGCCCTGGTGGCACGCCTCCGAGTGAGAGGCTGTGCACTATGGGGCACATGTGCTAAAGAAGGCGGTGAGTCTTCTACTCACGCCTGCCACTTCCACGAAACGCATCACCACGCGGCTAAAATGGATTCCCGCGTGCACTAGATACTCCCAAGGGAGTTGGGGGGTAGGCGCGCACCTCCTGCAAGTCACGGCAGCCCTGGTGGCACGCCTCCGAGTGAAAGGCTGTGCACTATGAGGCACATGTGCCAAAGAAGGCGGTGAGCCTTGTACTCACGCCTGCCACTTCCACGAAGCGCATGACAACGCCTCCAAAATGAAATCCCAGGTGCACTAGACCCAGGGAAACCTCGGCAATAGACGCGCAACTCCGGGATATCACGGGCGACGGAGTGGCATGCGTGAGAGTGGGAGGCTGTGCAAGAGGAAGGGGTGAGCCTTGTACTCACGCCTGCCACTTCCACGAAACACATCACCACGCGGCTAAAATGGATTCCCGCGTGCACTAGATAGTCCCAGGGGAGGTGGAGAGTAGGCGCGCACCTCCTGCAAGTCACGGCAGCCCTGGTGGCACGCCTCCGAGTGAGAGGCTGTGCACTATGGGGCACATGTGCTAAAGAAGGCGGTGAGCCTTGTACTCACGCCTGCCACTTCCACGAAACGCATGACAACGCCTCCAAAATGAAATCCCAGGTGCACTAGAGCCAGGGGAACCTCGGCAATAGACGCGCAACTCCGGGATATCACGGGCGACGGAGTGGCATGCGTGAGAGTGGGAGGCTGTGCAAGAGGAAGGGGTGAGTCTTCTACTCACGCCTGCCACTTCCACGAAACACATCACCACGCGGCTAAAATGGATTCCCGCGTGCACTAGATAGTCCCAAGGGAGTTGGGGGATAGGCGCGCACCTCCTGCAAGTCACGGCAGCCCTGGTGGCACGCCTCCGAGTGAGAGGCTGTGCACTATGGGGCACATGTGCTAAAGAAGGCGGTGAGCCTTGTACTCACGCCTGCCACTTCCACGAAGCGCATGACAACGCCTCCAAAATGAAATCCCAGGTGCACTAGACCCAGAGGAACCTCGGCAGTAGACGCGCAACTCCGGGATATCACGGGCGACGGAGTGGCATGCGTGAGAGTGGGAGGCTGTGCAAGAGGAAGGGGTGAGCCTTGTACTCACGCCTGCCACGTCCACGAAACACATCACCACGCGGCGAAAATGGATTCCCGCGTGCACTAGATAGTCCCAGGGGAGGTGGAGAGTAGGCGCGCACCTCCTGCAAGTCACGGCAGCCCTGGTGGCACGCCTACGAGTGAGAGGCTGTGCACTATGGGGCACATGTGCTAAAGAAGGCGGTGAGCCTTGTACTCACGCCTGCCACTTCCACGAAACGCATGACAACGCCTCCAAAATGAAATCCCAGGTGCACTAGACCCAGGGGAACCTCGGCAATAGACGCGCAACTCCGGGATATCACGGGCGACGGAGTGGCATGCGTGAGAGTGGGAGGCTCTGCAAGAGGAAGGCGGTGAGTCTTGTACTCACGCCTGCTAGTTCCACGAGACACATCACCACGCGGCCAAAACGGATTGCCGGGTGCACTAGATAGTCCCAGGGTAGGTGGAGAGTAGGCGCGCACCTCCTGCCAAATCACGGGAGCCGTAGTGGCACGCCTGCCAGTGAGAGGCTGTGCACTGTGAGGCACATGTGCTAAAGAAGGCGGTGAGTCTTGTACTCACGCCTGCTAGTTCCACGAAACACATCACCACGCGGCCAAAACGGATATCCGGGTGCACTAGATAGTCCCAGGGGAGGTGGAGAGTAGGCGCGCACCTCCTGCCAAATCACGGGAGCCGTAGTGGCACGCCTGCCAGTGAGAGGCTGTGCACTGTGAGGCACATGTGCTAAAGAAGGCGGTGAGTCTTCTACTCACGCCTGCCACTTCCACGAAACACATCACCACGCGGCTAAAATGGATTTCCGCGTGCACTAGATACTCCCAAGGGAGTTGGGGGGTAGGCGCGCACCTCCTGCAAGTCACGGCAGCCCTGGTGGCACGCCTCCGAGTGAGAGGCTGTGCACTATGGGGCACATGTGCTAAAGAAGGCGGTGAGCCTTGTACTCACGCCTGCCACTTCCACGAAGCGCATGACAACGCCTCCAAAATGAAATCCCAGGTGCACTAGACCCAGGGGAGCCTCGGCAATAGACGCGCAACTCCGGGATATCACGGGCGACGGAGTGGCATGCGTGAGAGTGGGAGGCTGTGCAAGAGGAAGGGGTGAGCCTTGTACTCACGCCTGCCACTTCCCCGAAACACATCACCACGCGGCTAAAATGGATTCCCGCGTGCACTAGATAGTCCCAGGGGAGGTGGAGAGTAGGCGCGCACCTCCTGCAAGTCACGGCAGCCCTGGTGGCACGCCTCCGAGTGAGAGGCTGTGCACTATGGGGCACATGTGCTAAAGAAGGCGGTGAGCCTTGTACTCACGCCTGCCACTTCCACGATAGGCATGACAACGCCTCCAAAATGAAATCCCAGGTGCACTAGAGCCAGGGGAACCTCGGCAATAGACGCGCAACTCCGGGATATCACGGGCGAGGGAGTGGCATGCGTGAGAGTGGGAGGCTCTGCAAGAGGTAGGGGTGAGCCTTGTACTCACGCCTGCTAGTTCCACGAAACACATCACCACGCGGCCAAAACGGATTGCCGGGTGCACTAGACAGTCCCAGGGGAGGTGGAGAGTAGGCGCGCACCTCCTGCCAAATCACGGGAGCCGTAGTGGCACGCCTGCCAGTGAGAGGCTGTGCACTGTGAGGCACATGTGCTAAAGAAGGCGGTGAGTCTTCTACTCACGCCTGCCACTTCCACGAAACACATCACCACGCGGCTAAAATGGATTCCCGCGTGCACTAGATACTCCCAAGGGAGTTGGGGGGTAGGCGCGCACCTCCTGCAAGTCACGGCAGCCCTGGTGGCACGCCTCCGAGTGAGAGGCTGTGCACTATGGGGCACATGTGCTAAAGAAGGCGGTGAGTCTTCTACTCACGCCTGCCACTTCCACGAAACGCATCACCACGCGGCTAAAATGGATTCCCGCGTGCACTAGATACTCCCAAGGGAGTTGGGGGGTAGGCGCGCACCTCCTGCAAGTCACGGCAGCCCTGGTGGCACGCCTCCGAGTGAGAGGCTGTGCACTATGAGGCACATGTGCCAAAGAAGGCGGTGAGCCTTGTACTCACGCCTGCCACTTCCACGAAGCGCATGACAACGCCTCCAAAATGAAATCCCAGGTGCACTAGACCCAGGGAAACCTCGGCAATAGACGCGCAACTCCGGGATATCACGGGCGACGGAGTGGCATGCGTGAGAGTGGGAGGCTGTGCAAGAGGAAGGGGTGAGCCTTGTACTCACGCCTGCCACTTCCACGAAACACATCACCACGCGGCTAAAATGGATTCCCGCGTGCACTAGATAGTCCCAGGGGAGGTGGAGAGTAGGCGCGCACCTCCTGCAAGTCACGGCAGCCCTGGTGGCACGCCTCCGAGTGAGAGGCTGTGCACTATGGGGCACATGTGCTAAAGAAGGCGGTGAGCCTTGTACTCACGCCTGCCACTTCCACGAAACGCATGACAACGCCTCCAAAATGAAATCCCAGGTGCACTAGAGCCAGGGGAACCTCGGCAATAGACGCGCAACTCCGGGATATCACGGGCGACGGAGTGGCATGCGTGAGAGTGGGAGGCTGTGCAAGAGGAAGGGGTGAGTCTTCTACTCACGCCTGCCACTTCCACGAAACACATCACCACGCGGCTAAAATGGATTCCCGCGTGCACTAGATAGTCCCAAGGGAGTTGGGGGATAGGCGCGCACCTCCTGCAAGTCACGGCAGCCCTGGTGGCACGCCTCCGAGTGAGAGGCTGTGCACTATGGGGCACATGTGCTAAAGAAGGCGGTGAGCCTTGTACTCACGCCTGCCACTTCCACGAAGCGCATGACAACGCCTCCAAAATGAAATCCCAGGTGCACTAGACCCAGAGGAACCTCGGCAATAGACGCGCAACTCCGGGATATCACGGGCGACGGAGTGGCATGCGTGAGAGTGGGAGGCTGTGCAAGAGGAAGGGGTGAGCCTTGTACTCACGCCTGCCACGTCCACGAAACACATCACCACGCGGCGAAAATGGATTCCCGCGTGCACTAGATAGTCCCAGGGGAGGTGGAGAGTAGGCGCGCACCTCCTGCAAGTCACGGCAGCCCTGGTGGCACGCCTACGAGTGAGAGGCTGTGCACTATGGGGCACATGTGCTAAAGAAGGCGGTGAGCCTTGTACTCACGCCTGCCACTTCCACGAAACGCATGACAACGCCTCCAAAATGAAATCCCAGGTGCACTAGACCCAGGGGAACCTCGGCAATAGACGCGCAACTCCGGGATATCACGGGCGACGGAGTGGCATGCGTGAGAGTGGGAGGCTCTGCAAGAGGAAGGCGGTGAGTCTTGTACTCACGCCTGCTAGTTCCACGAAACACATCACCACGCGGCCAAAACGGATTGCCGGGTGCACTAGATAGTCCCAGGGGAGGTGGAGAGTAGGCGCGCACCTCCTGCCAAATCACGGGAGCCGTAGTGGCACGCCTGCCAGTGAGAGGCTGTGCACTGTGAGGCACATGTGCTAAAGAAGGCGGTGAGTCTTGTACTCACGCCTGCTAGTTCCACGAAACACATCACCACGCGGCCAAAACGGATATCCGGGTGCACTAGATAGTCCCAGGGGAGGTGGAGAGTAGGCGCGCACCTCCTGCCAAATCACGGGAGCCGTAGTGGCACGCCTGCCAGTGAGAGGCTGTGCACTGTGAGGCACATGTGCTAAAGAAGGCGGTGAGTCTTCTACTCACGCCTGCCACTTCCACGAAACACATCACCACGCGGCTAAAATGGATTTCCGCGTGCACTAGATACTCCCAAGGGAGTTGGGGGGTAGGCGCGCACCTCCTGCAAGTCACGGCAGCCCTGGTGGCACGCCTCCGAGTGAGAGGCTGTGCACTATGGGGCACATGTGCTAAAGAAGGCGGTGAGCCTTGTACTCACGCCTGCCACTTCCACGAAGCGCATGACAACGCCTCCAAAATGAAATCCCAGGTGCACTAGACCCAGGGGAGCCTCGGCAATAGACGCGCAACTCCGGGATATCACGGGCGACGGAGTGGCATGCGTGAGAGTGGGAGGCTGTGCAAGAGGAAGGGGTGAGCCTTGTACTCACGCCTGCCACTTCCACGAAACACATCACCACGCGGCTAAAATGGATTCCCGCGTGCACTAGATAGTCCCAGGGGAGGTGGAGAGTAGGCGCGCACCTCCTGCAAGTCACGGCAGCCCTGGTGGCACGCCTCCGAGTGAGAGGCTGTGCACTATGGGGCACATGTGCTAAAGAAGGCGGTGAGCCTTGTACTCACGCCTGCCACTTCCACGATAGGCATGACAACGCCTCCAAAATGAAATCCCAGGTGCACTAGAGCCAGGGGAACCTCGGCAATAGACGCGCAACTCCGGGATATCACGGGCGAGGGAGTGGCATGCGTGAGAGTGGGAGGCTCTGCAAGAGGTAGGGGTGAGCCTTGTACTCACGCCTGCTAGTTCCACGAAACACATCACCACGCGGCCAAAACGGATTGCCGGGTGCACTAGACAGTCCCAGGGGAGGTGGAGAGTAGGCGCGCACCTCCTGCCAAATCACGGGAGCCGTAGTGGCACGCCTGCCAGTGAGAGGCTGTGCACTGTGAGGCACATGTGCTAAAGAAGGCGGTGAGTCTTCTACTCACGCCTGCCACTTCCACGAAACACATCACCACGCGGCTAAAATGGATTCCCGCGTGCACTAGATACTCCCAAGGGAGTTGGGGGGTAGGCGCGCACCTCCTGCAAGTCACGGCAGCCCTGGTGGCACGCCTCCGAGTGAGAGGCTGTGCACTATGGGGCACATGTGCTAAAGAAGGCGGTGAGTCTTCTACTCACGCCTGCCACTTCCACGAAACGCATCACCACGCGGCTAAAATGGATTCCCGCGTGCACTAGATACTCCCAAGGGAGTTGGGGGGTAGGCGCGCACCTCCTGCAAGTCACGGCAGCCCTGGTGGCACGCCTCCGAGTGAGAGGCTGTGCACTATGAGGCACATGTGCCAAAGAAGGCGGTGAGCCTTGTACTCACGCCTGCCACTTCCACGAAGCGCATGACAACGCCTCCAAAATGAAATCCCAGGTGCACTAGACCCAGGGAAACCTCGGCAATAGACGCGCAACTCCGGGATATCACGGGCGACGGAGTGGCATGCGTGAGAGTGGGAGGCTGTGCAAGAGGAAGGGGTGAGCCTTGTACTCACGCCTGCCACTTCCACGAAACACATCACCACGCGGCTAAAATGGATTCCCGCGTGCACTAGATAGTCCCAGGGGAGGTGGAGAGTAGGCGCGCACCTCCTGCAAGTCACGGCAGCCCTGGTGGCACGCCTCCGAGTGAGAGGCTGTGCACTATGGGGCACATGTGCTAAAGAAGGCGGTGAGCCTTGTACTCACGCCTGCCACTTCCACGAAACGCATGACAACGCCTCCAAAATGAAATCCCAGGTGCACTAGAGCCAGGGGAACCTCGGCAATAGACGCGCAACTCCGGGATATCACGGGCGACGGAGTGGCATGCGTGAGAGTGGGAGGCTGTGCAAGAGGAAGGGGTGAGTCTTCTACTCACGCCTGCCACTTCCACGAAACACATCACCACGCGGCTAAAATGGATTCCCGCGTGCACTAGATAGTCCCAAGGGAGTTGGGGGATAGGCGCGCACCTCCTGCAAGTCACGGCAGCCCTGGTGGCACGCCTCCGAGTGAGAGGCTGTGCACTATGGGGCACATGTGCTAAAGAAGGCGGTGAGCCTTGTACTCACGCCTGCCACTTCCACGAAGCGCATGACAACGCCTCCAAAATGAAATCCCAGGTGCACTAGACCCAGAGGAACCTCGGCAATAGACGCGCAACTCCGGGATATCACGGGCGACGGAGTGGCATGCGTGAGAGTGGGAGGCTGTGCAAGAGGAAGGGGTGAGCCTTGTACTCACGCCTGCCACGTCCACGAAACACATCACCACGCGGCGAAAATGGATTCCCGCGTGCACTAGATAGTCCCAGGGGAGGTGGAGAGTAGGCGCGCACCTCCTGCAAGTCACGGCAGCCCTGGTGGCACGCCTACGAGTGAGAGGCTGTGCACTATGGGGCACATGTGCTAAAGAAGGCGGTGAGCCTTGTACTCACGCCTGCCACTTCCACGAAACGCATGACAACGCCTCCAAAATGAAATCCCAGGTGCACTAGACCCAGGGGAACCTCGGCAATAGACGCGCAACTCCGGGATATCACGGGCGACGGAGTGGCATGCGTGAGAGTGGGAGGCTCTGCAAGAGGAAGGCGGTGAGTCTTGTACTCACGCCTGCTAGTTCCACGAAACACATCACCACGCGGCCAAAACGGATTGCCGGGTGCACTAGATAGTCCCAGGGGAGGTGGAGAGTAGGCGCGCACCTCCTGCCAAATCACGGGAGCCGTAGTGGCACGCCTGCCAGTGAGAGGCTGTGCACTGTGAGGCACATGTGCTAAAGAAGGCGGTGAGTCTTGTACTCACGCCTGCTAGTTCCACGAAACACATCACCACGCGGCCAAAACGGATATCCGGGTGCACTAGATAGTCCCAGGGGAGGTGGAGAGTAGGCGCGCACCTCCTGCCAAATCACGGGAGCCGTAGTGGCACGCCTGCCAGTGAGAGGCTGTGCACTGTGAGGCACATGTGCTAAAGAAGGCGGTGAGTCTTCTACTCACGCCTGCCACTTCCACGAAACACATCACCACGCGGCTAAAATGGATTTCCGCGTTCACTAGATACTCCCAAGGGAGTTGGGGGGTAGGCGCGCACCTCCTGCAAGTCACGGCAGCCCTGGTGGCACGCCTCCGAGTGAGAGGCTGTGCACTATGGGGCACATGTGCTAAAGAAGGCGGTGAGCCTTGTACTCACGCCTGCCACTTCCACGAAGCGCATGACAACGCCTCCAAAATGAAATCCCAGGTGCACTAGACCCAGGGGAACCTCGGCAATAGACGCGCAACTCCGGGATATCACGGGCGACGGAGTGGCATGCGTGAGAGTGGGAGGCTGTGCAAGAGGAAGGGGTGAGCCTTGTACTCACGCCTGCCACTTCCCCGAAACACATCACCACGCGGCTAAAATGGATTCCCGCGTGCACTAGATAGTCCCAGGGGAGGTGGAGAGTAGGCGCGCACCTCCTGCAAGTCACGGCAGCCCTGGTGGCACGCCTCCGAGTGAGAGGCTGTGCACTATGGGGCACATGTGCTAAAGAAGGCGGTGAGCCTTGTACTCACGCCTGCCACTTCCACGATAGGCATGACAACGCCTCCAAAATGAAATCCCAGGTGCACTAGAGCCAGGGGAACCTCGGCAATAGACGCGCAACTCCGGGATATCACGGGCGAGGGAGTGGCATGCGTGAGAGTGGGAGGCTCTGCAAGAGGTAGGGGTGAGCCTTGTACTCACGCCTGCTAGTTCCACGAAACACATCACCACGCGGCCAAAACGGATTGCCGGGTGCACTAGACAGTCCCAGGGGAGGTGGAGAGTAGGCGCGCACCTCCTGCCAAATCACGGGAGCCGTAGTGGCACGCCTGCCAGTGAGAGGCTGTGCACTGTGAGGCACATGTGCTAAAGAAGGCGGTGAGTCTTCTACTCACGCCTGCCACTTCCACGAAACACATCACCACGCGGCTAAAATGGATTCCCGCGTGCACTAGATACTCCCAAGGGAGTTGGGGGGTAGGCGCGCACCTCCTGCAAGTCACGGCAGCCCTGGTGGCACGCCTCCGAGTGAGAGGCTGTGCACTATGGGGCACATGTGCTAAAGAAGGCGGTGAGTCTTCTACTCACGCCTGCCACTTCCACGAAACGCATCACCACGCGGCTAAAATGGATTCCCGCGTGCACTAGATACTCCCAAGGGAGTTGGGGGGTAGGCGCGCACCTCCTGCAAGTCACGGCAGCCCTGGTGGCACGCCTCCGAGTGAGAGGCTGTGCACTATGAGGCACATGTGCCAAAGAAGGCGGTGAGCCTTGTACTCACGCCTGCCACTTCCACGAAGCGCATGACAACGCCTCCAAAATGAAATCCCAGGTGCACTAGACCCAGGGAAACCTCGGCAATAGACGCGCAACTCCGGGATATCACGGGCGACGGAGTGGCATGCGTGAGAGTGGGAGGCTGTGCAAGAGGAAGGGGTGAGCCTTGTACTCACGCCTGCCACTTCCACGAAACACATCACCACGCGGCTAAAATGGATTCCCGCGTGCACTAGATAGTCCCAGGGGAGGTGGAGAGTAGGCGCGCACCTCCTGCAAGTCACGGCAGCCCTGGTGGCACGCCTCCGAGTGAGAGGCTGTGCACTATGGGGCACATGTGCTAAAGAAGGCGGTGAGCCTTGTACTCACGCCTGCCACTTCCACGAAACGCATGACAACGCCTCCAAAATGAAATCCCAGGTGCACTAGAGCCAGGGGAACCTCGGCAATAGACGCGCAACTCCGGGATATCACGGGCGACGGAGTGGCATGCGTGAGAGTGGGAGGCTGTGCAAGAGGAAGGGGTGAGTCTTCTACTCACGCCTGCAACTTCCACGAAACACATCACCACGCGGCTAAAATGGATTCCCGCGTGCACTAGATAGTCCCAAGGGAGTTGGGGGATTGGCGCGCACCTCCTGCAAGTCACGGCAGCCCTGGTGGCACGCCTCCGAGTGAGAGGCTGTGCACTATGGGGCACATGTGCTAAAGAAGGCGGTGAGCCTTGTACTCACGCCTGCCACTTCCACGAAGCGCATGACAACGCCTCCAAAATGAAATCCCAGGTGCACTAGACCCAGAGGAACCTCGGCAATAGACGCGCAACTCCGGGATATCACGGGCGACGGAGTGGCATGCGTGAGAGTGGGAGGCTGTGCAAGAGGAAGGGATGAGCCTTGTACTCACGCCTGCCACGTCCACGAAACACATCACCACGCGGCGAAAATGGATTCCCGCGTGCACTAGATAGTCCCAGGGGAGGTGGAGAGTAGGCGCGCACCTCCTGCAAGTCACGGCAGCCCTGGTGGCACGCCTACGAGTGAGAGGCTGTGCACTATGGGGCACATGTGCTAAAGAAGGCGGTGAGCCTTGTACTCACGCCTGCCACTTCCACGAAACGCATGACAACGCCTCCAAAATGAAATCCCAGGTGCACTAGACCCAGGGGAACCTCGGCAATAGACGCGCAACTCCGGGATATCACGGGCGACGGAGTGGCATGCGTGAGAGTGGGAGGCTCTGCAAGAGGAAGGCGGTGAGTCTTGTACTCACGCCTGCTAGTTCCACGAAACACATCACCACGCGGCCAAAACGGATTGCCGGGTGCACTAGATAGTCCCAGGGGAGGTGGAGAGTAGGCGCGCACCTCCTGCCAAATCACGGGAGCCGTAGTGGCACGCCTGCCAGTGAGAGGCTGTGCACTGTGAGGCACATGTGCTAAAGAAGGCGGTGAGTCTTGTACTCACGCCTGCTAGTTCCACGAAACACATCACCACGCGGCCAAAACGGATATCCGGGTGCACTAGATAGTCCCAGGGGAGGTGGAGAGTAGGCGCGCACCTCCTGCCAAATCACGGGAGCCGTAGTGGCACGCCTGCCAGTGAGAGGCTGTGCACTGTGAGGCACATGTGCTAAAGAAGGCGGTGAGTCTTCTACTCACGCCTGCCACTTCCACGAAACACATCACCACGCGGCTAAAATGGATTTCCGCGTGCACTAGATACTCCCAAGGGAGTTGGGGGGTAGGCGCGCACCTCCTGCAAGTCACGGCAGCCCTGGTGGCACGCCTCCGAGTGAGAGGCTGTGCACTATGGGGCACATGTGCTAAAGAAGGCGGTGAGCCTTGTACTCACGCCTGCCACTTCCACGAAGCGCATGACAACGCCTCCAAAATGAAATCCCAGGTGCACTAGACCCAGGGGAGCCT
The DNA here is from genome assembly GCF_964205215.1 of Stylophora pistillata. Taxonomy (NCBI): domain Eukaryota; kingdom Metazoa; phylum Cnidaria; class Anthozoa; order Scleractinia; family Pocilloporidae; genus Stylophora; species Stylophora pistillata. The sequence goes on along the minus strand of NW_028290781.1, from coordinate 46,743 downwards.
CGGCAATAGACGCGCAACTCCGGGATATCACGGGCGACGGAGTGGCATGCGTGAGAGTGGGAGGCTGTGCAAGAGGAAGGGGTGAGCCTTGTACTCACGCCTGCCACTTCCACGAAACACATCACCACGCGGCTAAAATGGATTCCCGCGTGCACTAGATAGTCCCAGGGGAGGTGGAGAGTAGGCGCGCACCTCCTGCAAGTCACTGCAGCCCTGGTGGCACGCCTCCGAGTGAGAGGCTGTGCACTATGGGGCACATGTGCTAAAGAAGGCGGTGAGCCTTGTACTCACGCCTGCCACTTCCACGATAGGCATGACAACGCCTCCAAAATGAAATCCCAGGTGCACTAGAGCCAGGGGAACCTCGGCAATAGACGCGCAACTCCGGGATATCACGGGCGAGGGAGTGGCATGCGTGAGAGTGGGAGGCTCTGCAAGAGGTAGGGGTGAGCCTTGTACTCACGCCTGCTAGTTCCACGAAACACATCACCACGCGGCCAAAACGGATTGCCGGGTGCACTAGACAGTCCCAGGGGAGGTGGAGAGTAGGCGCGCACCTCCTGCCAAATCACGGGAGCCGTAGTGGCACGCCTGCCAGTGAGAGGCTGTGCACTGTGAGGCACATGTGCTAAAGAAGGCGGTGAGTCTTCTACTCACGCCTGCCACTTCCACGAAACACATCACCACGCGGCTAAAATGGATTCCCGCGTGCACTAGATACTCCCAAGGGAGTTGGAGGGTAGGCGCGCACCTCCTGCAAGTCACGGCAGCCCTGGTGGCACGCCTCCGAGTGAGAGGCTGTGCACTATGGGGCACATGTGCTAAAGAAGGCGGTGAGTCTTCTACTCACGCCTGCCACTTCCACGAAACCCATCACCACGCGGCTAAAATGGATTCCCGCGTGCACTAGATACTCCCAAGGGAGTTGGGGGGTAGGCGCGCACCTCCTGCAAGTCACGGCAGCCCTGGTGGCACGCCTCCGAGTGAGAGGCTGTGCACTATGAGGCACATGTGCCAAAGAAGGCGGTGAGCCTTGTACTCACGCCTGCCACTTCCACGAAGCGCATGACAACGCCTCCAAAATGAAATCCCAGGTGCACTAGACCCAGGGAAACCTCGGCAATAGACGCGCAACTCCGGGATATCACGGGCGACGGAGTGGCATGCGTGAGAGTGGGAGGCTGTGCAAGAGGAAGGGGTGAGCCTTGTACTCACGCCTGCCACTTCCACGAAACACATCACCACGCGGCTAAAATGGATTCCCGCGTGCACTAGATAGTCCCAGGGGAGGTGGAGAGTAGGCGCGCACCTCCTGCAAGTCACGGCAGCCCTGGTGGCACGCCTCCGAGTGAGAGGCTGTGCACTATGGGGCACATGTGCTAAAGAAGGCGGTGAGCCTTGTACTCACGCCTGCCACTTCCACGAAACGCATGACAACGCCTCCAAAATGAAATCCCAGGTGCACTAGAGCCAGGGGAACCTCGGCAATAGACGCGCAACTCCGGGATATCACGGGCGACGGAGTGGCATGCGTGAGAGTGGGAGGCTGTGCAAGAGGAAGGGGTGAGTCTTCTACTCACGCCTGCCACTTCCACGAAACACATCACCACGCGGCTAAAATGGATTCCCGCGTGCACTAGATAGTCCCAAGGGAGTTGGGGGATAGGCGCGCACCTCCTGCAAGTCATGGCAGCCCTGGTGGCACGCCTCCGAGTGAGAGGCTGTGCACTATGGGGCACATGTGCTAAAGAAGGCGGTGAGCCTTGTACTCACGCCTGCCACTTCCACGAAGCGCATGACAACGCCTCCAAAATGAAATCCCAGGTGCACTAGACCCAGAGGAACCTCGGCAATAGACGCGCAACTCCGGGATATCACGGGCGACGGAGTGGCATGCGTGAGAGTGGGAGGCTGTGCAAGAGGAAGGGGTGAGCCTTGTACTCACGCCTGCCACGTCCACGAAACACATCACCACGCGGCGAAAATGGATTCCCGCGTGCACTAGATAGTCCCAGGGGAGGTGGAGAGTAGGCGCGCACCTCCTGCAAGTCACGGCAGCCCTGGTGGCACGCCTACGAGTGAGAGGCTGTGCACTATGGGGCACATGTGCTAAAGAAGGCGGTGAGCCTTGTACTCACGCCTGCCACTTCCACGAAACGCATGACAACGCCTCCAAAATGAAATCCCAGGTGCACTAGACCCAGGGGAACCTCGGCAATAGACGCGCAACTCCGGGATATCACGGGCGACGGAGTGGCATGCGTGAGAGTGGGAGGCTCTGCAAGAGGAAGGCGGTGAGTCTTGTACTCACGCCTGCTAGTTCCACGAAACACATCACCACGCGGCCAAAACGGATATCCGGGTGCACTAGATAGTCCCAGGGGAGGTGGAGAGTAGGCGCGCACCTCCTGCCAAATCACGGGAGCCGCAGTGGCACGCCTGCCAGTGAGAGGCTGTGCACTGTGAGGCACATGTGCTAAAGAAGGCGGTGAGTCTTCTACTCACGCCTGCCACTTCCACGAAACACATCACCACGCGGCTAAAATGGATTTCCGCGTGCACTAGATACTCCCAAGGGAGTTGGGGGGTAGGCGCGCACCTCCTGCAAGTCACGGCAGCCCTGGTGGCACGCCTCCGAGTGAGAGGCTGTGCACTATGGGGCACATGTGCTAAAGAAGGCGGTGAGCCTTGTACTCACGCCTGCCACTTCCACGAAGCGCATGACAACGCCTCCAAAATGAAATCCCAGGTGCACTAGACCCAGGGGAGCCTCGGCAATAGACGCGCAACTCCGGGATATCACGGGCGACGGAGTGGCATGCGTGAGAGTGGGAGGCTGTGCAAGAGGAAGGGGTGAGCCTTGTACTCACGCCTGCCACTTCCACGAAACACATCACCACGCGGCTAAAATGGATTCCCGCGTGCACTAGATAGTCCCAGGGGAGGTGGAGAGTAGGCGCGCACCTCCTGCAAGTCACGGCAGCCCTGGTGGCACGCCTCCGAGTGAGAGGCTGTGCACTATGGGGCACATGTGCTAAAGAAGGCGGTGAGCCTTGTACTCACGCCTGCCACTTCCACGATAGGCATGACAACGCCTCCAAAATGAAATCCCAGGTGCACTAGAGCCAGGGGAACCTCGGCAATAGACGCGCAACTCCGGGATATCACGGGCGAGGGAGTGGCATGCGTGAGAGTGGGAGGCTCTGCAAGAGGTAGGGGTGAGCCTTGTACTCACGCCTGCTAGTTCCACGAAACACATCACCACGCGGCCAAAACGGATTGCCGGGTGCACTAGACAGTCCCAGGGGAGGTGGAGAGTAGGCGCGCACCTCCTGCCAAATCACGGGAGCCGTAGTGGCACGCCTGCCAGTGAGAGGCTGTGCACTGTGAGGCACATGTGCTAAAGAAGGCGGTGAGTCTTCTACTCACGCCTGCCACTTCCACGAAACACATCACCACGCGGCTAAAATGGATTCCCGCGTGCACTAGATACTCCCAAGGGAGTTGGGGGGTAGGCGCGCACCTCCTGCAAGTCACGGCAGCCCTGGTGGCACGCCTCCGAGTGAGAGGCTGTGCACTATGGGGCACATGTGCTAAAGAAGGCGGTGAGTCTTCTACTCACGCCTGCCACTTCCACGAAACGCATCACCACGCGGCTAAAATGGATTCCCGCGTGCACTAGATACTCCCAAGGGAGTTGGGGGGTAGGCGCGCACCTCCTGCAAGTCACGGCAGCCCTGGTGGCACGCCTCCGAGTGAGAGGCTGTGCACTATGAGGCACATGTGCCAAAGAAGGCGGTGAGCCTTGTACTCACGCCTGCCACTTCCACGAAGCGCATGACAACGCCTCCAAAATGAAATCCCAGGTGCACTAGACCCAGGGAAACCTCGGCAATAGACGCGCAACTCCGGGATATCACGGGCGACGGAGTGGCATGCGTGAGAGTGGGAGGCTGTGCAAGAGGAAGGGGTGAGCCTTGTACTCACGCCTGCCACTTCCACGAAACACATCACCACGCGGCTAAAATGGATTCCCGCGTGCACTAGATAGTCCCAGGGGAGGTGGAGAGTAGGCGCGCACCTCCTGCAAGTCACGGCAGCCCTGGTGGCTCGCCTCCGAGTGAGAGGCTGTGCACTATGGGGCACATGTGCTAAAGAAGGCGGTGAGCCTTGTACTCACGCCTGCCACTTCCACGAAACGCATGACAACGCCTCCAAAATGAAATCCCAGGTGCACTAGAGCCAGGGGAACCTCGGCAATAGACGCGCAACTCCGGGATATCACGGGCGACGGAGTGGCATGCGTGAGAGTGGGAGGCTGTGCAAGAGGAAGGGGTGAGTCTTCTACTCACGCCTGCCACTTCCACGAAACACATCACCACGCGGCTAAAATGGATTCCCGCGTGCACTAGATAGTCCCAAGGGAGTTGGGGGATAGGCGCGCACCTCCTGCAAGTCACGGCAGCCCTGGTGGCACGCCTCCGAGTGAGAGGCTGTGCACTATGGGGCACATGTGCTAAAGAAGGCGGTGAGCCTTGTACTCACGCCTGCCACTTCCACGAAGCGCATGACAACGCCTCCAAAATGAAATCCCAGGTGCACTAGACCCAGAGGAACCTCGGCAATAGACGCGCAACTCCGGGATATCACGGGCGACGGAGTGGCATGCGTGAGAGTGGGAGGCTGTGCAAGAGGAAGGGGTGAGCCTTGTACTCACGCCTGCCACGTCCACGAAACACATCACCACGCGGCGAAAATGGATTCCCGCGTGCACTAGATAGTCCCAGGGGAGGTGGAGAGTAGGCGCGCACCTCCTGCAAGTCACGGCAGCCCTGGTGGCACGCCTACGAGTGAGAGGCTGTGCACTATGGGGCACATGTGCTAAAGAAGGCGGTGAGCCTTGTACTCACGCCTGCCACTTCCACGAAACGCATGACAACGCCTCCAAAATGAAATCCCAGGTGCACTAGACCCAGGGGAACCTCGGCAATAGACGCGCAACTCCGGGATATCACGGGCGACGGAGTGGCATGCGTGAGAGTGGGAGGCTCTGCAAGAGGAAGGCGGTGAGTCTTGTACTCACGCCTGCTAGTTCCACGAAACACATCACCACGCGGCCAAAACGGATTGCCGGGTGCACTAGATAGTCCCAGGGGAGGTGGAGAGTAGGCGCGCACCTCCTGCCAAATCACGGGAGCCGTAGTGGCACGCCTGCCAGTGAGAGGCTGTGCACTGTGAGGCACATGTGCTAAAGAAGGCGGTGAGTCTTGTACTCACGCCTGCTAGTTCCACGAAACACATCACCACGCGGCCAAAACGGATATCCGGGTGCACTAGATAGTCCCAGGGGAGGTGGAGAGTAGGCGCGCACCTCCTGCCAAATCACGGGAGCCGTAGTGGCACGCCTGCCAGTGAGAGGCTGTGCACTGTGAGGCACATGTGCTAAAGAAGGCGGTGAGTCTTCTACTCACGCCTGCCACTTCCACGAAACACATCACCACGCGGCTAAAATGGATTTCCGCGTGCACTAGAAACTCCCAAGGGAGTTGGGGGGTAGGCGCGCACCTCCTGCAAGTCACGGCAGCCCTGGTGGCACGCCTCCGAGTGAGAGGCTGTGCACTATGGGGCACATGTGCTAAAGAAGGCGGTGAGCCTTGTACTCACGCCTGCCACTTCCACGAAGCGCATGACAACGCCTCCAAAATGAAATCCCAGGTGCACTAGACCCAGGGGAGCCTCGGCAATAGACGCGCAACTCCGGGATATCACGGGCGACGGAGTGGCATGCGTGAGAGTGGGAGGCTGTGCAAGAGGAAGGGGTGAGCCTTGTACTCACGCCTGCCACTTCCACGAAACACATCACCACGCGGCTAAAATGGATTCCCGCGTGCACTAGATAGTCCCAGGGGAGGTGGAGAGTAGGCGCGCACCTCCTGCAAGTCACGGCAGCCCTGGTGGCACGCCTCCGAGTGAGAGGCTGTGCACTATGGGGCACATGTGCTAAAGAAGGCGGTGAGCCTTGTACTCACGCCTGCCACTTCCACGATAGGCATGACAACGCCTCCAAAATGAAATCCCAGGTGCACTAGAGCCAGGGGAACCTCGGCAATAGACGCGCAACTCCGGGATATCACGGGCGAGGGAGTGGCATGCGTGAGAGTGGGAGGCTCTGCAAGAGGTAGGGGTGAGCCTTGTACTCACGCCTGCTAGTTCCACGAAACACATCACCACGCGGCCAAAACGGATTGCCGGGTGCACTAGACAGTCCCAGGGGAGGTGGAGAGTAGGCGCGCACCTCCTGCCAAATCACGGGAGCCGTAGTGGCACGCCTGCCAGTGAGAGGCTGTGCACTGTGAGGCACATGTGCTAAAGAAGGCGGTGAGTCTTCTACTCACGCCTGCCACTTCCACGAAACACATCACCACGCGGCTAAAATGGATTCCCGCGTGCACTAGATACTCCCAAGGGAGTTGGGGGGTAGGCGCGCACCTCCTGCAAGTCACGGCAGCCCTGGTGGCACGCCTCCGAGTGAGAGGCTGTGCACTATGGGGCACATGTGCTAAAGAAGGCGGTGAGTCTTCTACTCACGCCTGCCACTTCCACGAAACGCATCACCACGCGGCTAAAATGGATTCCCGCGTGCACTAGATACTCCCAAGGGAGTTGGGGGGTAGGCGCGCACCTCCTGCAAGTCACGGCAGCCCTGGTGGCACGCCTCCGAGTGAGAGGCTGTGCACTATGAGGCACATGTGCCAAAGAAGGCGGTGAGCCTTGTACTCACGCCTGCCACTTCCACGAAGCGCATGACAACGCCTCCAAAATGAAATCCCAGGTGCACTAGACCCAGGGAAACCTCGGCAATAGACGCGCAACTCCGGGATATCACGGGCGACGGAGTGGCATGCGTGAGAGTGGGAGGCTGTGCAAGAGGAAGGGGTGAGCCTTGTACTCACGCCTGCCACTTCCACGAAACACATCACCACGCGGCTAAAATGGATTCCCGCGTGCACTAGATAGTCCCAGGGGAGGTGGAGAGTAGGCGCGCACCTCCTGCAAGTCACGGCAGCCCTGGTGGCACGCCTCCGAGTGAGAGGCTGTGCACTATGGGGCACATGTGCTAAAGAAGGCGGTGAGCCTTGTACTCACGCCTGCCACTTCCACGAAACGCATGACAACGCCTCCAAAATGAAATCCCAGGTGCACTAGAGCCAGGGGAACCTCGGCAATAGACGCGCAACTCCGGGATATCACGGGCGACGGAGTGGCATGCGTGAGAGTGGGAGGCTGTGCAAGAGGAAGGGGTGAGTCTTCTACTCACGCCTGCCACTTCCACGAAACACATCACCACGCGGCTAAAATGGATTCCCGCGTGCACTAGATAGTCCCAAGGGAGTTGGGGGATAGGCGCGCACCTCGTGCAAGTCACGGCAGCCCTGGTGGCACGCCTCCGAGTGAGAGGCTGTGCACTATGGGGCACATGTGCTAAAGAAGGCGGTGAGCCTTGTACTCACGCCTGCCACTTCCACGAAGCGCATGACAACGCCTCCAAAATGAAATCCCAGGTGCACTAGACCCAGAGGAACCTCGGCAATAGACGCGCAACTCCGGGATATCACGGGCGACGGAGTGGCATGCGTGAGAGTGGGAGGCTGTGCAAGAGGAAGGGGTGAGCCTTGTACTCACGCCTGCCACGTCCACGAAACACATCACCACGCGGCGAAAATGGATTCCCGCGTGCACTAGATAGTCCCAGGGGAGGTGGAGAGTAGGCGCGCACCTCCTGCAAGTCACGGCAGCCCTGGTGGCACGCCTACGAGTGAGAGGCTGTGCACTATGGGGCACATGTGCTAAAGAAGGCGGTGAGCCTTGTACTCACGCCTGCCACTTCCACGAAACGCATGACAACGCCTCCAAAATGAAATCCCAGGTGCACTAGACCCAGGGGAACCTCGGCAATAGACGCGCAACTCCGGGATATCACGGGCGACGGAGTGGCATGCGTGAGAGTGGGAGGCTCTGCAAGAGGAAGGCGGTGAGTCTTGTACTCACGCCTGCTAGTTCCACGAAACACATCACCACGCGGCCAAAACGGATTGCCGGGTGCACTAGATAGTCCCAGGGGAGGTGGAGAGTAGGCGCGCACCTCCTGCCAAATCACGGGAGCCGTAGTGGCACGCCTGCCAGTGAGAGGCTGTGCACTGTGAGGCACATGTGCTAAAGAAGGCGGTGAGTCTTGTACTCACGCCTGCTAGTTCCACGAAACACATCACCACGCGGCCAAAACGGATATCCGGGTGCACTAGATAGTCCCAGGGGAGGTGGAGAGTAGGCGCGCACCTCCTGCCAAATCACGGGAGCCGTAGTGGCACGCCTGCCAGTGAGAGGCTGTGCATTGTGAGGCACATGTGCTAAAGAAGGCGGTGAGTCTTCTACTCACGCCTGCCACTTCCACGAAACACATCACCACGCGGCTAAAATGGATTTCCGCGTGCACTAGATACTCCCAAGGGAGTTGGGGGGTAGGCGCGCACCTCCTGCAAGTCACGGCAGCCCTGGTGGCACGCCTCCGAGTGAGAGGCTGTGCACTATGGGGCACATGTCCTAAAGAAGGCGGTGAGCCTTGTACTCACGCCTGCCACTTCCACGAAGCGCATGACAACGCCTCCAAAATGAAATCCCAGGTGCACTAGACCCAGGGGAGCCTCGGCAATAGACGCGCAACTCCGGGATATCACGGGCGACGGAGTGGCATGCGTGAGAGTGGGAGGCTGTGCAAGAGGAAGGGGTGAGCCTTGTACTCACGCCTGCCACTTCCACGAAACACATCACCACGCGGCTAAAATGGATTCCCGCGTGCACTAGATAGTCCCAGGGGAGGTGGAGAGTAGGCGCGCACCTCCTGCAAGTCACGGCAGCCCTGGTGGCACGCCTCCGAGTGAGAGGCTGTGCACTATGGGGCACATGTGCTAAAGAAGGCGGTGAGCCTTGTACTCACGCCTGCCACTTCCACGATAGGCATGACAACGCCTCCAAAATGAAATCCCAGGTGCACTAGAGCCAGGGGAACCTCGGCAATAGACGCGCAACTCCGGGATATCACGGGCGAGGGAGTGGCATGCGTGAGAGTGGGAGGCTCTGCAAGAGGTAGGGGTGAGCCTTGTACTCACGCCTGCTAGTTCCACGAAACACATCACCACGCGGCCAAAACGGATTGCCGGGTGCACTAGACAGTCCCAGGGGAGGTGGAGAGTAGGCGCGCACCTCCTGCCAAATCACGGGAGCCGTAGTGGCACGCCTGCCAGTGAGAGGCTGTGCACTGTGAGGCACATGTGCTAAAGAAGGCGGTGAATCTTCTACTCACGCTTGCCACTTCCACGAAACACATCACCACGCGGCTAAAATGGATTCCCGCGTGCACTAGATACTCCCAAGGGAGTTGGGGGGTAGGCGCGCACCTCCTGCAAGTCACGGCAGCCCTGGTGGCACGCCTCCGAGTGAGAGGCTGTGCACTATGGGGCACATGTGCTAAAGAAGGCGGTGAGTCTTCTACTCACGCCTGCCACTTCCACGAAACGCATCACCACGCGGCTAAAATGGATTCCCGCGTGCACTAGATACTCCCAAGGGAGTTGGGGGGTAGGCGCGCACCTCCTGCAAGTCACGGCAGCCCTGGTGGCACGCCTCCGAGTGAGAGGCTGTGCACTATGAGGCACATGTGCCAAAGAAGGCGGTGAGCCTTGTACTCACGCCTGCCACTTCCACGAAGCGCATGACAACGCCTCCAAAATGAAATCCCAGGTGCACTAGACCCAGGGAAACCTCGGCAATAGACGCGCAACTCCGGGATATCACGGGCGACGGAGTGGCATGCTTGAGAGTGGGAGGCTGTGCAAGAGGAAGGGGTGAGCCTTGTACTCACGCCTGCCACTTCCACGAAACACATCACCACGCGGCTAAAATGGATTCCCGCGTGCACTAGATAGTCCCAGGGGAGGTGGAGAGTAGGCGCGCACCTCCTGCAAGTCACGGCAGCCCTGGTGGCACGCCTCCGAGTGAGAGGCTGTGCACTATGGGGCACATGTGCTAAAGGCGGTGAGCCTTGTACTCACGCCTGCCACTTCCACGAAACGCATGACAACGCCTCCAAAATGAAATCCCAGGTGCACTAGAGCCAGGGGAACCTCGGCAATAGACGCGCAACTCCGGGATATCACGGGCGACGGAGTGGCATGCGTGAGAGTGGGAGGCTGTGCAAGAGGAAGGGGTGAGTCTTCTACTCACGCCTGCCACTTCCACGAAACACATCACCACGCGGCTAAAATGGATTCCCGCGTGCACTAGATAGTCCCAAGGGAGTTGGGGGATAGGCGCGCACCTCCTGCAAGTCACGGCAGCCCTGGTGGCACGCCTCCGAGTGAGAGGCTGTGCACTATGGGGCACATGTGCTAAAGAAGGCGGTGAGCCTTGTACTCACGCCTGCCACTTCCACGAAGCGCATGACAACGCCTCCAAAATGAAATCCCAGGTGCACTAGACCCAGAGGAACCTCGGCAATAGACGCGCAACTCCGGGATATCACGGGCGACGGAGTGGCATGCGTGAGAGTGGGAGGCTGTGCAAGAGGAAGGGGTGAGCCTTGTACTCACGCCTGCCACGTCCACGAAACACATCACCACGCGGCGAAAATGGATTCCCGCGTGCACTAGATAGTCCCAGGGGAGGTGGAGAGTAGGCGCGCACCTCCTGCAAGTCACGGCAGCCCTGGTGGCACGCCTACGAGTGAGAGGCTGTGCACTATGGGGCACATGTGCTAAAGAAGGCGGTGAGCCTTGTACTCACGCCTGCCACTTCCACGAAACGCATGACAACGCCTCCAAAATGAAATCCCAGGTGCACTAGACCCAGGGGAACCTCGGCAATAGACGCGCAACTCCGGGATATCACGGGCGACGGAGTGGCATGCGTGAGAGTGGGAGGCTCTGCAAGAGGAAGGCGGTGAGTCTTGTACTCACGCCTGCTAGTTCCACGAAACACATCACCACGCGGCCAAAACGGATTGCCGGGTGCACTAGATAGTCCCAGGGGAGGTGGAGAGTAGGCGCGCACCTCCTGCCAAATCACGGGAGCCGTAGTGGCACGCCTGCCAGTGAGAGGCTGTGCACTGTGAGGCACATGTGCTAAAGAAGGCGGTGAGTCTTGTACTCACGCCTGCTAGTTCCACGAAACACATCACCACGCGGCCAAAACGGATATCCGGGTGCACTAGATAGTCCCAGGGGAGGTGGAGAGTAGGCGCGCACCTCCTGCCAAATCACGGGAGCCGTAGTGGCACGCCTGCCAGTGAGAGGCTGTGCACTGTGAGGCACATGTGCTAAAGAAGGCGGTGAGTCTTCTACTCACGCCTGCCACTTCCACGAAACACATCACCACGCGGCTAAAATGGATTTCCGCGTGCACTAGATACTCCCAAGGGAGTTGGGGGGTAGGCGCGCACCTCCTGCAAGTCACGGCAGCCCTGGTGGCACGCCTCCGAGTGAGAGGCTGTGCACTATGGGGCACATGTGCTAAAGAAGGCGGTGAGCCTTGTACTCACGCCTGCCACTTCCACGAAGCGCATGACAACGCCTCCAAAATGAAATCCCAGGTGCACTAGACCCAGGGGAACCTCGGCAATAGACGCGCAACTCCGGGATATCACGGGCGACGGAGTGGCATGCGTGAGAGTGGGAGGCTGTGCAAGAGGAAGGGGTGAGCCTTGTACTCACGCCTGCCACTTCCCCGAAACACATCACCACGCGGCTAAAATGGATTCCCGCGTGCACTAGATAGTCCCAGGGGAGGTGGAGAGTAGGCGCGCACCTCCTGCAAGTCACGGCAGCCCTGGTGGCACGCCTCCGAGTGAGAGGCTGTGCACTATGGGGCACATGTGCTAAAGAAGGCGGTGAGCCTTGTACTCACGCCTGCCACTTCCACGATAGGCATGACAACGCCTCCAAAATGAAATCCCAGGTGCACTAGAGCCAGGGGAACCTCGGCAATAGACGCACAACTCCGGGATATCACGGGCGAGGGAGTGGCATGCGTGAGAGTGGGAGGCTCTGCAAGAGGTAGGGGTGAGCCTTGTACTCACGCCTGCTAGTTCCACGAAACACATCACCACGCGGCCAAAACGGATTGCCGGGTGCACTAGACAGTCCCAGAGGAGGTGGAGAGTAGGCGCGCACCTCCTGCCAAATCACGGGAGCCGTAGTGGCACGCCTGCCAGTGAGAGGCTGTGCACTGTGAGGCACATGTGCTAAAGAAGGCGGTGAGTCTTCTACTCACGCCTGCCACTTCCACGAAACACATCACCACGCGGCTAAAATGGATTCCCGCGTGCACTAGATACTCCCAAGGGAGTTGGGGGGTAGGCGCGCACCTCCTGCAAGTCACGGCAGCCCTGGTGGCACGCCTCCGAGTGAGAGGCTGTGCACTATGGGGCACATGTGCTAAAGAAGGCGGTGAGTCTTCTACTCACGCCTGCCACTTCCACGAAACGCATGACCACGCGGCTAAAATGGATTCCCGCGTGCACTAGATACTCCCAAGGGAGTTGGGGGGTAGGCGCGCACCTCCTGCAAGTCACGGCAGCCCTGGTGGCACGCCTCCGAGTGAGAGGCTGTGCACTATGAGGCACATGTGCCAAAGAAGGCGGTGAGCCTTGTACTCACGCCTGCCACTTCCACGAAGCGCATGACAACGCCTCCAAAATGAAATCCCAGGTGCACTAGACCCAGGGAAACCTCGGCAATAGACGCGCAACTCCGGGATATCACGGGCGACGGAGTGGCATGCGTGAGAGTGGGAGGCTGTGCAAGAGGAAGGGGTGAGCCTTGTACTCACGCCTGCCACTTCCACGAAACACATCACCACGCGGCTAAAATGGATTCCCGCGTGCACTAGATAGTCCCAGGGGAGGTGGAGAGTAGGCGCGCACCTCCTGCAAGTCACGGCAGCCCTGGTGGCACGCCTCCGAGTGAGAGGCTGTGCACTATGGGGCACATGTGCTAAAGAAGGCGGTGAGCCTTGTACTCACGCCTGCCACTTCCACGAAACGCATGACAACGCCTCCAAAATGAAATCCCAGGTGCACTAGAGCCAGGGGAACCTCGGCAATAGACGCGCAACTCCGGGATATCACGGGCGACGGAGTGGCATGCGTGAGAGTGGGAGGCTGTGCAAGAGGAAGGGGTGAGTCTTCTACTCACGCCTGCCACTTCCACGAAACACATCACCACGCGGCTAAAATGGATTCCCGCGTGCACTAGATAGTCCCAAGGGAGTTGGGGGATAGGCGCGCACCTCCTGCAAGTCACGGCAGCCCTGGTGGCACGCCTCCGAGTGAGAGGCTGTGCACTATGGGGCACATGTGCTAAAGAAGGCGGTGAGCCTTGTACTCACGCCTGCCACTTCCACGAAGCGCATGACAACGCCTCCAAAATGAAATCCCAGGTGCACTAGACCCAGAGGAACCTCGGCAATAGACGCGCAACTCCGGGATATCACGGGCGACGGAGTGGCATGCGTGAGAGTGGGAGGCTGTGCAAGAGGAAGGGGTGAGCCTTGTACTCACGCCTGCCACGTCCACGAAACACATCACCACGCGGCGAAAATGGATTCCCGCGTGCACTAGATAGTCCCAGGGGAGGTGGAGAGTAGGCGCGCACCTCCTGCAAGTCACGGCAGCCCTGGTGGCACGCCTACGAGTGAGAGGCTGTGCACTATGGGGCACATGTGCTAAAGAAGGCGGTGAGCCTTGTACTCACGCCTGCCACTTCCACGAAACGCATGACAACGCCTCCAAAATGAAATCCCAGGTGCACTAGACCCAGGGGAACCTCGGCAATAGACGCGCAACTCCGGGATATCACGGGCGACGGAGTGGCATGCGTGAGAGTGGGAGGCTCTGCAAGAGGAAGGCGGTGAGTCTTGTACTCACGCCTGCTAGTTCCACGAAACACATCACCACGCGGCCAAAACGGATTGCCGGGTGCACTAGATAGTCCCAGGGGAGGTGGAGAGTAGGCGCGCACCTCCTGCCAAATCACGGGAGCCGTAGTGGCACGCCTGCCAGTGAGAGGCTGTGCACTGTGAGGCACATGTGCTAAAGAAGGCGGTGAGTCTTGTACTCACGCCTGCTAGTTCCACGAAACACATCACCACGCGGCCAAAACGGATATCCGGGTGCACTAGATAGTCCCAGGGGAGGTGGAGAGTAGGCGCGCACCTCCTGCCAAATCACGGGAGCCGTAGTGGCACGCCTGCCAGTGAGAGGCTGTGCACTGTGAGGCACATGTGCTAAAGAAGGCGGTGAGTCTTCTACTCACGCCTGCCACTTCCACGAAACACATCACCACGCGGCTAAAATGGATTTCCGCGTGCACTAGATACTCCCAAGGGACTTGGGGGGTAGGCGCGCACCTCCTGCAAGTCACGGCAGCCCTGGTGGCACGCCTCCGAGTGAGAGGCTGTGCACTATGGGGCACATGTGCTAAAGAAGGCGGTGAGCCTTGTACTCACGCCTGCCACTTCCACGAAGCGCATGACAACGCCTCCAAAATGAAATCCCAGGTGCACTAGACCCAGGGGAGCCTCGGCAATAGACGCGCAACTCCGGGATATCACGGGCGACGGAGTGGCATGCGTGAGAGTGGGAGGCTGTGCAAGAGGAAGGGGTGAGCCTTGTACTCACGCCTGCCACTTCCACGAAACACATCACCACGCGGCTAAAATGGATTCCCGCGTGCACTAGATAGTCCCAGGGGAGGTGGAGAGTAGGCGCGCACCTCCTGCAAGTCACGGCAGCCCTGGTGGCACGCCTCCGAGTGAGAGGCTGTGCACTATGGGGCACATGTGCTAAAGAAGGCGGTGAGCCTTGTACTCACGCCTGCCACTTCCACGATAGGCATGACAACGCCTCCAAAATGAAATCCCAGGTGCACTAGAGCCAGGGGAACCTCGGCAATAGACGCGCAACTCCGGGATATCACGGGCGAGGGAGTGGCATGCGTGAGAGTGGGAGGCTCTGCAAGAGGTAGGGGTGAGCCTTGTACTCACGCCTGCTAGTTCCACGAAACACATCACCACGCGGCCAAAACGGATTGCCGGGTGCACTAGACAGTCCCAGGGGAGGTGGAGAGTAGGCGCGCACCTCCTGCCAAATCACGGGAGCCGTAGTGGCACGCCTGCCAGTGAGAGGCTGTGCACTGTGAGGCACATGTGCTAAAGAAGGCGGTGAGTCTTCTACTCACGCCTGCCACTTCCACGAAACACATCACCACGCGGCTAAAATGGATTCCCGCGTGCACTAGATACTCCCAAGGGAGTTGGGGGGTAGGCGCGCACCTCCTGCAAGTCACGGCAGCCCTGGTGGCACGCCTCCGAGTGAGAGGCTGTGCACTATGGGGCACATGTGCTAAAGAAGGCGGTGAGTCTTCTACTCACGCCTGCCACTTCCACGAAACGCATCACCACGCGGCTAAAATGGATTCCCGCGTGCACTAGATACTCCCAAGGGAGTTGGGGGGTAGGCGCGCACCTCCTGCAAGTCACGGCAGCCCTGGTGGCACGCCTCCGAGAGAGAGGCTGTGCACTATGAGGCACATGTGCCAAAGAAGGCGGTGAGCCTTGTACTCACGCCTGCCACTTCCACGAAGCGCATGACAACGCCTCCAAAATGAAATCCCAGGTGCACTAGACCCAGGGAAACCTCGGCAATAGACGCGCAACTCCGGGATATCACGGGCGACGGAGTGGCATGCGTGAGAGTGGGAGGCTGTGCAAGAGGAAGGGGTGAGCCTTGTACTCACGCCTGCCACTTCCACGAAACACATCACCACGCGGCTAAAATGGATTCCCGCGTGCACTAGATAGTCCCAGGGGAGGTGGAGAGTAGGCGCGCACCTCCTGCAAGTCACGGCAGCCCTGGTGGCTCGCCTCCGAGTGAGAGGCTGTGCACTATGGGGCACATGTGCTAAAGAAGGCGGTGAGCCTTGTACTCACGCCTGCCACTTCCACGAAACGCATGACAACGCCTCCAAAATGAAATCCCAGGTGCACTAGAGCCAGGGGAACCTCGGCAATAGACGCGCAACTCCGGGATATCACGGGCGACGGAGTGGCATGCGTGAGAGTGGGAGGCTGTGCAAGAGGAAGGGGTGAGTCTTCTACTCACGCCTGCCACTTCCACGAAACACATCACCACGCGGCTAAAATGGATTCCCGCGTGCACTAGATAGTCCCAAGGGAGTTGGGGGATAGGCGCGCACCTCCTGCAAGTCACGGCAGCCCTGGTGGCACGCCTCCGAGTGAGAGGCTGTGCACTATGGGGCACATGTGCTAAAGAAGGCGGTGAGCCTTGTACTCACGCCTGCCACTTCCACGAAGCGCATGACAACGCCTCCAAAATGAAATCCCAGGTGCACTAGACCCAGAGGAACCTCGGCAATAGACGCGCAACTCCGGGATATCACGGGCGACGGAGTGGCATGCGTGAGAGTGGGAGGCTGTGCAAGAGGAAGGGGTGAGCCTTGTACTCACGCCTGCCACGTCCACGAAACACATCACCACGCGGCGAAAATGGATTCCCGCGTGCACTAGATAGTCCCAGGGGAGGTGGAGAGTAGGCGCGCACCTCCTGCAAGTCACGGCAGCCCTGGTGGCACGCCTACGAGTGAGAGGCTGTGCACTATGGGGCACATGTGCTAAAGAAGGCGGTGAGCCTTGGACTCACGCCTGCCACTTCCACGAAACGCATGACAACGCCTCCAAAATGAAATCCCAGGTGCACTAGACCCAGGGGAACCTCGGCAATAGACGCGCAACTCCGGGATATCACGGGCGACGGAGTGGCATGCGTGAGAGTGGGAGGCTCTGCAAGAGGAAGGCGGTGAGTCTTGTACTCACGCCTGCTAGTTCCACGAAACACATCACCACGCGGCCAAAACGGATTGCCGGGTGCACTAGATAGTCCCAGGGGAGGTGGAGAGTAGGCGCGCACCTCCTGCCAAATCACGGGAGCCGTAGTGGCACGCCTGCCAGTGAGAGGCTGTGCACTGTGAGGCACATGTGCTAAAGAAGGCGGTGAGTCTTGTACTCACGCCTGCTAGTTCCACGAAACACATCACCACGCGGCCAAAACGGATATCCGGGTGCACTAGATAGTCCCAGGGGAGGTGGAGAGTAGGCGCGCACCTCCTGCCAAATCACGGGAGCCGTAGTGGCACGCCTGCCAGTGAGAGGCTGTGCACTGTGAGGCACATGTGCTAAAGAAGGCGGTGAGTCTTCTACTCACGCCTGCCACTTCCACGAAACACATCACCACGCGGCTAAAATGGATTTCCGCGTGCACTAGATACTCCCAAGGGAGTTGGGGGGTAGGCGCGCACCTCCTGCAAGTCACGGCAGCCCTGGTGGCACGCCTCCGAGTGAGAGGCTGTGCACTATGGGGCACATGTGCTAAAGAAGGCGGTGAGCCTTGTACTCACGCCTGCCACTTCCACGAAGCGCATGACAACGCCTCCAAAATGAAATCCCAGGTGCACTAGACCCAGGGGAGCCTCGGCAATAGACGCGCAACTCCGGGATATCACGGGCGACGGAGTGGCATGCGTGAGAGTGGGAGGCTGTGCAAGAGGAAGGGGTGAGCCTTGTACTCACGCCTGCCACTTCCACGAAACACATCACCACGCGGCTAAAATGGATTCCCGCGTGCACTAGATAGTCCCAGGGGAGGTGGAGAGTAGGCGCGCACCTCCTGCAAGTCACGGCAGCCCTGGTGGCACGCCTCCGAGTGAGAGGCTGTGCACTATGGGGCACATGTGCTAAAGAAGGCGGTGAGCCTTGTACTCACGCCTGCCACTTCCACGATAGGCATGACAACGCCTCCAAAATGAAATCCCAGGTGCACTAGAGCCAGGGGAACCTCGGCAATAGACGCGCAACTCCGGGATATCACGGGCGAGGGAGTGGCATGCGTGAGAGTGGGAGGCTCTGCAAGAGGTAGGGGTGAGCCTTGTACTCACGCCTGCTAGTTCCACGAAACACATCACCACGCGGCCAAAACGGATTGCCGGGTGCACTAGACAGTCCCAGGGGAGGTGGAGAGTAGGCGCGCACCTCCTGCCAAATCACGGGAGCCGTAGTGGCACGCCTGCCAGTGAGAGGCTGTGCACTGTGAGGCACATGTGCTAAAGAAGGCGGTGAGTCTTCTACTCACGCCTGCCACTTCCACGAAACACATCACCACGCGGCTAAAATGGATTCCCGCGTGCACTAGATACTCCCAAGGGAGTTGGGGGGTAGGCGCGCACCTCCTGCAAGTCACGGCAGCCCTGGTGGCACGCCTCCGAGTGAGAGGCTGTGCACTATGGGGCACATGTGCTAAAGAAGGCGGTGAGTCTTCTACTCACGCCTGCCACTTCCACGAAACGCATCACCACGCGGCTAAAATGGATTCCCGCGTGCACTAGATACTCCCAAGGGAGTTGGGGGGTAGGCGCGCACCTCCTGCAAGTCACGGCAGCCCTGGTGGCACGCCTCCGAGTGAGAGGCTGTGCACTATGAGGCACATGTGCCAAAGAAGGCGGTGAGCCTTGTACTCACGCCTGCCACTTCCACGAAGCGCATGACAACGCCTCCAAAATGAAATCCCAGGTGCACTAGACCCAGGGAAACCTCGGCAATAGACGCGCAACTCCGGGATATCACGGGCGACGGAGTGGCATGCGTGAGAGTGGGAGGCTGTGCAAGAGGAAGGGGTGAGCCTTGTACTCACGCCTGCCACTTCCACGAAACACATCACCACGCGGCTAAAATGGATTCCCGCGTGCACTAGATAGTCCCAGGGGAGGTGGAGAGTAGGCGCGCACCTCCTGCAAGTCACGGCAGCCCTGGTGGCACGCCTCCGAGTGAGAGGCTGTGCACTATGGGGCACATGTGCTAAAGGCGGTGAGCCTTGTACTCACGCCTGCCACTTCCACGAAACGCATGACAACGCCTCCAAAATGAAATCCCAGGTGCACTAGAGCCAGGGGAACCTCGGCAATAGACGCGCAACTCCGGGATATCACGGGCGACGGAGTGGCATGCGTGAGAGTGGGAGGCTGTGCAAGAGGAAGGGGTGAGTCTTCTACTCACGCCTGCCACTTCCACGAAACACATCACCACGCGGCTAAAATGGATTCCCGCGTGCACTAGATAGTCCCAAGGGAGTTGGGGGATAGGCGCGCACCTCCTGCAAGTCACGGCAGCCCTGGTGGCACGCCTCCGAGTGAGAGGCTGTGCACTATGGGGCACATGTGCTAAAGAAGGCGGTGAGCCTTGTACTCACGCCTGCCACTTCCACGAAGCGCATGACAACGCCTCCAAAATGAAATCCCAGGTGCACTAGACCCAGGGGAACCTCGGCAATAGACGCGCAACTCCGGGATATCACGGGCGACGGAGTGGCATGCGTGAGAGTGGGAGGCTGTGCAAGAGGAAGGGGTGAGCCTTGTACTCACGCCTGCCACGTCCACGAAACACATCACCACGCGGCGAAAATGGATTCCCGCGTGCACTAGATAGTCCCAGGGGAGGTGGAGAGTAGGCGCGCACCTCCTGCAAGTCACGGCAGCCCTGGTGGCACGCCTACGAGTGAGAGGCTGTGCACTATGGGGCACATGTGCTAAAGAAGGCGGTGAGCCTTGTACTCACGCCTGCCACTTCCACGAAACGCATGACAACGCCTCCAAAATGAAATCCCAGGTGCACTAGACCCAGGGGAACCTCGGCAATAGACGCGCAACTCCGGGATATCACGGGCGACGGAGTGGCATGCGTGAGAGTGGGAGGCTCTGCAAGAGGAAGGCGGTGAGTCTTGTACTCACGCCTGCTAGTTCCACGAAACACATCACCACGCGGCCAAAACGGATTGCCGGGTGCACTAGATAGTCCCAGGGGAGGTGGAGAGTAGGCGCGCACCTCCTGCCAAATCACGGGAGCCGTAGTGGCACGCCTGCCAGTGAGAGGCTGTGCACTGTGAGGCACATGTGCTAAAGAAGGCGGTGAGTCTTGTACTCACGCCTGCTAGTTCCACGAAACACATCACCACGCGACCAAAACGGATATCCGGGTGCACTAGATAGTCCCAGGGGAGGTGGAGAGTAGGCGCGCACCTCCTGCCAAATCACGGGAGCCGTAGTGGCACGCCTGCCAGTGAGAGGCTGTGCACTGTGAGGCACATGTGCTAAAGAAGGCGGTGAGTCTTCTACTCACGCCTGCCACTTCCACGAAACACATCACCACGCGGCTAAAATGGATTTCCGCGTGCACTAGATACTCCCAAGGGAGTTGGGGGGTAGGCGCGCACCTCCTGCAAGTCACGGCAGCCCTGGTGGCACGCCTCCGAGTGAGAGGCTGTGCACTATGGGGCACATGTGCTAAAGAAGGCGGTGAGCCTTGTACTCACGCCTGCCACTTCCACGAAGCGCATGACAACGCCTCCAAAATGAAATCCCAGGTGCACTAGACCCAGGGGAACCTCGGCAATAGACGCGCAACTCCGGGATATCACGGGCGACGGAGTGGCATGCGTGAGAGTGGGAGGCTGTGCAAGAGGAAGGGGTGAGCCTTGTACTCACGCCTGCCACTTCCACGAAACACATCACCACGCGGCTAAAATGGATTCCCGCGTGCACTAGATAGTCCCAGGGGAGGTGGAGAGTAGGCGCGCACCTCCTGCAAGTCACGGCAGCCCTGGTGGCACGCCTCCGAGTGAGAGGCTGTGCACTATGGGGCACATGTGCTAAAGAAGGCGGTGAGCCTTGTACTCACGCCTGCCACTTCCACGATAGGCATGACAACGCCTCCAAAATGAAATCCCAGGTGCACTAGAGCCAGGGGAACCTCGGCAATAGACGCGCAACTCCGGGATATCACGGGCGAGGGAGTGGCATGCGTGAGAGTGGGAGGCTCTGCAAGAGGTAGGGGTGAGCCTTGTACTCACGCCTGCTAGTTCCACGAAACACATCACCACGCGGCCAAAACGGATTGCCGGGTGCACTAGACAGTCCCAGGGGAGGTGGAGAGTAGGCGCGCACCTCCTGCCAAATCACGGGAGCCGTAGTGGCACGCCTGCCAGTGAGAGGCTGTGCACTGTGAGGCACATGTGCTAAAGAAGGCGGTGAGTCTTCTACTCACGCCTGCCACTTCCACGAAACACATCACCACGCGGCTAAAATGGATTCCCGCGTGCACTAGATACTCCCAAGGGAGTTGGGGGGTAGGCGCGCACCTCCTGCAAGTCACGGCAGCCCTGGTGGCACGCCTCCGAGTGAGAGGCTGTGCACTATGGGGCACATGTGCTAAAGAAGGCGGTGATTCTTCTACTCACGCCTGCCACTTCCACGAAACGCATCACCACGCGGCTAAAATGGATTCCCGCGTGCACTAGATACTCCCAAGGGAGTTGGGGGGTAGGCGCGCACCTCCTGCAAGTCACGGCAGCCCTGGTGGCACGCCTCCGAGTGAGAGGCTGTGCACTATGAGGCACATGTGCCAAAGAAGGCGGTGAGCCTTGTACTCACGCCTGCCACTTCCACGAAGCGCATGACAACGCCTCCAAAATGAAATCCCAGGTGCACTAGACCCAGGGAAACCTCGGCAATAGACGCGCAACTCCGGGATATCACGGGCGAGGGAGTGGCATGCGTGAGAGTGGGAGGCTCTGCAAGAGGTAGGGGTGAGCCTTGTACTCACGCCTGCTAGTTCCACGAAACACATCACCACGCGGCCAAAACGGATTGCCGGGTGCACTAGACAGTCCCAGGGGAGGTGGAGAGTAGGCGCGCACCTCCTGCCAAATCACGGGAGCCGTAGTGGCACGCCTGCCAGTGAGAGGCTGTGCACTGTGAGGCACATGTGCTAAAGAAGGCGGTGAGTCTTCTACTCACGCCTGCCACTTCCACGAAACACATCACCACGCGGCTAAAATGGATTCCCGCGTGCACTAGATACTCCCAAGGGAGTTGGGGGGTAGGCGCGCACCTCCTGCAAGTCACGGCAGCCCTGGTGGCACGCCTCCGAGTGAGAGGCTGTGCACTATGGGGCACATGTGCTAAAGAAGGCGGTGAGTCTTCTACTCACGCCTGCCACTTCCACGAAACGCATCACCACGCGGCTAAAATGGATTCCCGCGTGCACTAGATACTCCCAAGGGAGTTGGGGGGTAGGCGCGCACCTCCTGCAAGTCACGGCAGCCCTGGTGGCACGCCTCCGAGTGAGAGGCTGTGCACTATGAGGCACATGTGCCAAAGAAGGCGGTGAGCCTTGTACTCACGCCTGCCACTTCCACGAAGCGCATGACAACGCCTCCAAAATGAAATCCCAGGTGCACTAGACCCAGGGAAACCTCGGCAATAGACGCGCAACTCCGGGATATCACGGGCGACGGAGTGGCATGCGTGAGAGTGGGAGGCTGTGCAAGAGGAAGGGGTGAGCCTTGTACTCACGCCTGCCACTTCCACGAAACACATCACCACGCGGCTAAAATGGATTCCCGCGTGCACTAGATAGTCCCAGGGGAGGTGGAGAGTAGGCGCGCACCTCCTGCAAGTCACGGCAGCCCTGGTGGCACGCCTCCGAGTGAGAGGCTGTGCACTATGGGGCACATGTGCTAAAGGCGGTGAGCCTTGTACTCACGCCTGCCACTTCCACGAAACGCATGACAACGCCTCCAAAATGAAATCCCAGGTGCACTAGAGCCAGGGGAACCTCGGCAATAGACGCGCAACTCCGGGATATCACGGGCGACGGAGTGGCATGCGTGAGAGTGGGAGGCTGTGCAAGAGGAAGGGGTGAGTCTTCTACTCACGCCTGCCACTTCCACGAAACACATCACCACGCGGCTAAAATGGATTCCCGCGTGCACTAGATAGTCCCAAGGGAGTTGGGGGATAGGCGCGCACCTCCTGCAAGTCACGGCAGCCCTGGTGGCACGCCTCCGAGTGAGAGGCTGTGCACTATGGGGCACATGTGCTAAAGAAGGCGGTGAGCCTTGTACTCACGCCTGCCACTTCCACGAAGCGCATGACAACGCCTCCAAAATGAAATCCCAGGTGCACTAGACCCAGAGGAACCTCGGCAATAGACGCGCAACTCCGGGATATCACGGGCGACGGAGTGGCATGCGTGAGAGTGGGAGGCTGTGCAAGAGGAAGGGGTGAGCCTTGTACTCACGCCTGCCACGTCCACGAAACACATCACCACGCGGCGAAAATGGATTCCCGCGTGCACTAGATAGTCCCAGGGGAGGTGGAGAGTAGGCGCGCACCTCCTGCAAGTCACGGCAGCCCTGGTGGCACGCCTACGAGTGAGAGGCTGTGCACTATGGGGCACATGTGCTAAAGAAGGCGGTGAGCCTTGTACTCACGCCTGCCACTTCCACGAAACGCATGACAACGCCTCCAAAATGAAATCCCAGGTGCACTAGACCCAGGGGAACCTCGGCAATAGACGCGCAACTCCGGGATATCACGGGCGACGGAGTGGCATGCGTGAGAGTGGGAGGCTCTGCAAGAGGAAGGCGGTGAGTCTTGTACTCACGCCTGCTAGTTCCACGAAACACATCACCACGCGGCCAAAACGGATTGCCGGGTGCACTAGATAGTCCCAGGGGAGGTGGAGAGTAGGCGCGCACCTCCTGCCAAATCACGGGAGCCGTAGTGGCACGCCTGCCAGTGAGAGGCTGTGCACTGTGAGGCACATGTGCTAAAGAAGGCGGTGAGTCTTGTACTCACGCCTGCTAGTTCCACGAAACACATCACCACGCGGCCAAAACGGATATCCGGGTGCACTAGATAGTCCCAGGGGAGGTGGAGAGTAGGCGCGCACCTCCTGCCAAATCACGGGAGCCGTAGTGGCACGCCTGCCAGTGAGAGGCTGTGCACTGTGAGGCACATGTGCTAAAGAAGGCGGTGAGTCTTCTACTCACGCCTGCCACTTCCACGAAACACATCACCACGCGGCTAAAATGGATTTCCGCGTGCACTAGATACTCCCAAGGGAGTTGGGGGGTAGGCGCGCACCTCCTGCAAGTCACGGCAGCCCTGGTGGCACGCCTCCGAGTGAGAGGCTGTGCACTATGGGGCACATGTGCTAAAGAAGGCGGTGAGCCTTGTACTCACGCCTGCCACTTCCACGAAGCGCATGACAACGCCTCCAAAATGAAATCCCAGGTGCACTAGACCCAGGGGAACCTCGGCAATAGACGCGCAACTCCGGGATATCACGGGCGACGGAGTGGCATGCGTGAGAGTGGGAGGCTGTGCAAGAGGAAGGGGTGAGCCTTGTACTCACGCCTGCCACTTCCCCGAAACACATCACCACGCGGCTAAAATGGATTCCCGCGTGCACTAGATAGTCCCAGGGGAGGTGGAGAGTAGGCGCGCACCTCCTGCAAGTCACGGCAGCCCTGGTGGCACGCCTCCGAGTGAGAGGCTGTGCACTATGGGGCACATGTGCTAAAGAAGGCGGTGAGCCTTGTACTCACGCCTGCCACTTCCACGATAGGCATGACAACGCCTCCAAAATGAAATCCCAGGTGCACTAGAGCCAGGGGAACCTCGGCAATAGACGCGCAACTCCGGGATATCACGGGCGAGGGAGTGGCATGCGTGAGAGTGGGAGGCTCTGCAAGAGGTAGGGGTGAGCCTTGTACTCACGCCTGCTAGTTCCACGAAACACATCACCACGCGGCCAAAACGGATTGCCGGGTGCACTAGACAGTCCCAGGGGAGGTGGAGAGTAGGCGCGCACCTCCTGCCAAATCACGGGAGCCGTAGTGGCACGCCTGCCAGTGAGAGGCTGTGCACTGTGAGGCACATGTGCTAAAGAAGGCGGTGAGTCTTCTACTCACGCCTGCCACTTCCACGAAACACATCACCACGCGGCTAAAATGGATTCCCGCGTGCACTAGATACTCCCAAGGGAGTTGGGGGGTAGGCGCGCACCTCCTGCAAGTCACGGCAGCCCTGGTGGCACGCCTCCGAGTGAGAGGCTGTGCACTATGGGGCACATGTGCTAAAGAAGGCGGTGAGTCTTCTACTCACGCCTGCCACTTCCACGAAACGCATCACCACGCGGCTAAAATGGATTCCCGCGTGCACTAGATACTCCCAAGGGAGTTGGGGGGTAGGCGCGCACCTCCTGCAAGTCACGGCAGCCCTGGTGGCACGCCTCCGAGTGAGAGGCTGTGCACTATGAGGCACATGTGCCAAAGAAGGCGGTGAGCCTTGTACTCACGCCTGCCACTTCCACGAAGCGCATGACAACGCCTCCAAAATGAAATCCCAGGTGCACTAGACCCAGGGAAACCTCGGCAATAGACGCGCAACTCCGGGATATCACGGGCGACGGAGTGGCATGCGTGAGAGTGGGAGGCTGTGCAAGAGGAAGGGGTGAGCCTTGTACTCACGCCTGCCACTTCCACGAAACACATCACCACGCGGCTAAAATGGATTCCCGCGTGCACTAGATAGTCCCAGGGGAGGTGGAGAGTAGGCGCACACCTCCTGCAAGTCACGGCAGCCCTGGTGGCACGCCTCCGAGTGAGAGGCTGTGCACTATGGGGCACATGTGCTAAAGAAGGCGGTGAGCCTTGTACTCACGCCTGCCACTTCCACGAAACGCATGACAACGCCTCCAAAATGAAATCCCAGGTGCACTAGAGCCAGGGGAACCTCGGCAATAGACGCGCAACTCCGGGATATCACGGGCGACGGAGTGGCATGCGTGAGAGTGGGAGGCTGTGCAAGAGGAAGGGGTGAGTCTTCTACTCACGCCTGCCACTTCCACGAAACACATCACCACGCGGCTAAAATGGATTCCCGCGTGCACTAGATAGTCCCAAGGGAGTTGGGGGATAGGCGCGCACCTCCTGCAAGTCACGGCAGCCCTGGTGGCACGCCTCCGAGTGAGAGGCTGTGCACTATGGGGCACATGTGCTAAAGAAGGCGGTGAGCCTTGTACTCACGCCTGCCACTTCCACGAAGCGCATGACAACGCCTCCAAAATGAAATCCCAGGTGCACTAGACCCAGAGGAACCTCGGCAATAGACGCGCAACTCCGGGATATCACGGGCGACGGAGTGGCATGCGTGAGAGTGGGAGGCTGTGCAAGAGGAAGGGGTGAGCCTTGTACTCACGCCTGCCACGTCCACGAAACACATCACCACGCGGCGAAAATGGATTCCCGCGTGCACTAGATAGTCCCAGGGGAGGTGGAGAGTAGGCGCGCACCTCCTGCAAGTCACGGCAGCCCTGGTGGCACGCCTACGAGTGAGAGGCTGTGCACTATGGGTCACATGTGCTAAAGAAGGCGGTGAGCCTTGTACTCACGCCTGCCACTTCCACGAAACGCATGACAACGCCTCCAAAATGAAATCCCAGGTGCACTAGACCCAGGGGAACCTCGGCAATAGACGCGCAACTCCGGGATATCACGGGCGACGGAGTGGCATGCGTGAGAGTGGGAGGCTCTGCAAGAGGAAGGCGGTGAGTCTTGTACTCACGCCTGCTAGTTCCACGAAACACATCACCACGCGGCCAAAACGGATTGCCGGGTGCACTAGATAGTCCCAGGGGAGGTGGAGAGTAGGCGCGCACCTCCTGCCAAATCACGGGAGCCGTAGTGGCACGCCTGCCAGTGAGAGGCTGTGCACTGTGAGGCACATGTGCTAAAGAAGGCGGTGAGTCTTGTACTCACGCCTGCTAGTTCCACGAAACACATCACCACGCGGCCAAAACGGATATCCGGGTGCACTAGATAGTCCCAGGGGAGGTGGAGAGTAGGCGCGCACCTCCTGCCAAATCACGGGAGCCGTAGTGGCACGCCTGCCAGTGAGAGGCTGTGCACTGTGAGGCACATGTGCTAAAGAAGGCGGTGAGTCTTCTACTCACGCCTGCCACTTCCACGAAACACATCACCACGCGGCTAAAATGGATTTCCGCGTGCACTAGATACTCCCAAGGGAGTTGGGGGGTAGGCGCGCACCTCCTGCAAGTCACGGCAGCCCTGGTGGCACGCCTCCGAGTGAGAGGCTGTGCACTATGGGGCACATGTGCTAAAGAAGGCGGTGAGCCTTGTACTCACGCCTGCCACTTCCACGAAGCGCATGACAACGCCTCCAAAATGAAATCCCAGGTGCACTAGACCCAGGGGAGCCTCGGCAATAGACGCGCAACTCCGGGATATCACGGGCGACGGAGTGGCATGCGTGAGAGTGGGAGGCTGTGCAAGAGGAAGGGGTGAGCCTTGTACTCACGCGTGCCACTTCCACGAAACACATCACCACGCGGCTAAAATGGATTCCCGCGTGCACTAGATAGTCCCAGGGGAGGTGGAGAGTAGGCGCGCACCTCCTGCAAGTCACGGCAGCCCTGGTGGCACGCCTCCGAGTGAGAGGCTGTGCACTATGGGGCACATGTGCTAAAGAAGGCGGTGAGCCTTGTACTCACGCCTGCCACTTCCACGATAGGCATGACAACGCCTCCAAAATGAAATCCCAGGTGCACTAGAGCCAGGGGAACCTCGGCAATAGACGCGCAACTCCGGGATATCACGGGCGAGGGAGTGGCATGCGTGAGAGTGGGAGGCTCTGCAAGAGGTAGGGGTGAGCCTTGTACTCACGCCTGCTAGTTCCACGAAACACATCACCACGCGGCCAAAACGGATTGCCGGGTGCACTAGACAGTCCCAGGGGAGGTGGAGAGTAGGCGCGCACCTCCTGCCAAATCACGGGAGCCGTAGTGGCACGCCTGCCAGTGAGAGGCTGTGCACTGTGAGGCACATGTGCTAAAGAAGGCGGTGAGTCTTCTACTCACGCCTGCCACTTCCACGAAACACATCACCACGCGGCTAAAATGGATTCCCGCGTGCACTAGATACTCCCAAGGGAGTTGGGGGGTAGGCGCGCACCTCCTGCAAGTCACGGCAGCCCTGGTGGCACGCCTCCGAGTGAGAGGCTGTGCACTATGGGGCACATGTGCTAAAGAAGGCGGTGAGTCTTCTACTCACGCCTGCCACTTCCACGAAACGCATCACCACGCGGCTAAAATGGATTCCCGCGTGCACTAGATACTCCCAAGGGAGTTGGGGGGTAGGCGCGCACCTCCTGCAAGTCACGGCAGCCCTGGTGGCACGCCTCCGAGTGAGAGGCTGTGCACTATGAGGCACATGTGCCAAAGAAGGCGGTGAGCCTTGTACTCACGCCTGCCACTTCCACGAAGCGCATGACAACGCCTCCAAAATGAAATCCCAGGTGCACTAGACCCAGGGAAACCTCGGCAATAGACGCGCAACTCCGGGATATCACGGGCGACGGAGTGGCATGCGTGAGAGTGGGAGGCTGTGCAAGAGGAAGGGGTGAGCCTTGTACTCACGCCTGCCACTTCCACGAAACACATCACCACGCGGCTAAAATGGATTCCCGCGTGCACTAGATAGTCCCAGGGGAGGTGGAGAGTAGGCGCGCACCTCCTGCAAGTCACGGCAGCCCTGGTGGCACGCCTCCGAGTGAGAGGCTGTGCACTATGGGGCACATGTGCTAAAGGCGGTGAGCCTTGTACTCACGCCTGCCACTTCCACGAAACGCATGACAACGCCTCCAAAATGAAATCCCAGGTGCACTAGAGCCAGGGGAACCTCGGCAATAGACGCGCAACTCCGGGATATCACGGGCGACGGAGTGGCATGCGTGAGAGTGGGAGGCTGTGCAAGAGGAAGGGGTGAGTCTTCTACTCACGCCTGCCACTTCCACGAAACACATCACCACGCGGCTAAAATGGATTCCCGCGTGCACTAGATAGTCCCAAGGGAGTTGGGGGATAGGCGCGCACCTCCTGCAAGTCACGGCAGCCCTGGTGGCACGCCTCCGAGTGAGAGGCTGTGCACTATGGGGCACATGTGCTAAAGAAGGCGGTGAGCCTTGTACTCACGCCTGCCACTTCCACGAAGCGCATGACAACGCCTCCAAAATGAAATCCCAGGTGCACTAGACCCAGAGGAACCTCGGCAATAGACGCGCAACTCCGGGATATCACGGGCGACGGAGTGGCATGCGTGAGAGTGGGAGGCTGTGCAAGAGGAAGGGGTGAGCCTTGTACTCACGCCTGCCACGTCCACGAAACACATCACCACGCGGCGAAAATGGATTCCCGCGTGCACTAGATAGTCCCAGGGGAGGTGGAGAGTAGGCGCGCACCTCCTGCAAGTCACGGCAGCCCTGGTGGCACGCCTACGAGTGAGAGGCTGTGCACTATGGGGCACATGTGCTAAAGAAGGCGGTGAGCCTTGTACTCACGCCTGCCACTTCCACGAAACGCATGACAACGCCTCCAAAATGAAATCCCAGGTGCACTAGACCCAGGGGAACCTCGGCAATAGACGCGCAACTCCGGGATATCACGGGCGACGGAGTGGCATGCGTGAGAGTGGGAGGCTCTGCAAGAGGAAGGCGGTGAGTCTTGTACTCACGCCTGCTAGTTCCACGAAACACATCACCACGCGGCCAAAACGGATTGCCGGGTGCACTAGATAGTCCCAGGGGAGGTGGAGAGTAGGCGCGCACCTCCTGCCAAATCACGGGAGCCGTAGTGGCACGCCTGCCAGTGAGAGGCTGTGCACTGTGAGGCACATGTGCTAAAGAAGGCGGTGAGTCTTGTACTCACGCCTGCTAGTTCCACGAAACACATCACCACGCGGCCAAAACGGATATCCGGGTGCACTAGATAGTCCCAGGGGAGGTGGAGAGTAGGCGCGCACCTCCTGCCAAATCACGGGAGCCGTAGTGGCACGCCTGCCAGTGAGAGGCTGTGCACTGTGAGGCACATGTGCTAAAGAAGGCGGTGAGTCTTCTACTCACGCCTGCCACTTCCACGAAACACATCACCACGCGGCTAAAATGGATTTCCGCGTGCACTAGATACTCCCAAGGGAGTTGGGGGGTAGGCGCGCACCTCCTGCAAGTCACGGCAGCCCTGGTGGCACGCCTCCGAGTGAGAGGCTGTGCACTATGGGGCACATGTGCTAAAGAAGGCGGTGAGCCTTGTACTCACGCCTGCCACTTCCACGAAGCGCATGACAACGCCTCCAAAATGAAATCCCAGGTGCACTAGACCCAGGGGAACCTCGGCAATAGACGCGCAACTCCGGGATATCACGGGCGACGGAGTGGCATGCGTGAGAGTGGGAGGCTGTGCAAGAGGAAGGGGTGAGCCTTGTACTCACGCCTGCCACTTCCCCGAAACACATCACCACGCGGCTAAAATGGATTCCCGCGTGCACTAGATAGTCCCAGGGGAGGTGGAGAGTAGGCGCGCACCTCCTGCAAGTCACGGCAGCCCTGGTGGCACGCCTCCGAGTGAGAGGCTGTGCACTATGGGGCACATGTGCTAAAGAAGGCGGTGAGCCTTGTACTCACGCCTGCCACTTCCACGATAGGCATGACAACGCCTCCAAAATGAAATCCCATGTGCACTAGAGCCAGGGGAACCTCGGCAATAGACGCGCAACTCCGGGATATCACGGGCGAGGGAGTGGCATGCGTGAGAGTGGGAGGCTCTGCAAGAGGTAGGGGTGAGCCTTGTACTCACGCCTGCTAGTTCCACGAAACACATCACCACGCGGCCAAAACGGATTGCCGGGTGCACTAGACAGTCCCAGGGGAGGTGGAGAGTAGGCGCGCACCTCCTGCCAAATCACGGGAGCCGTAGTGGCACGCCTGCCAGTGAGAGGCTGTGCACTGTGAGGCACATGTGCTAAAGAAGGCGGTGAGTCTTCTACTCACGCCTGCCACTTCCACGAAACACATCACCACGCGGCTAAAATGGATTCCCGCGTGCACTAGATACTCCCAAGGGAGTTGGGGGGTAGGCGCGCACCTCCTGCAAGTCACGGCAGCCCTGGTGGCACGCCTCCGAGTGAGAGGCTGTGCACTATGGGGCACATGTGCTAAAGAAGGCGGTGATTCTTCTACTCACGCCTGCCACTTCCACGAAACGCATCACCACGCGGCTAAAATGGATTCCCGCGTGCACTAGATACTCCCAAGGGAGTTGGGGGGTAGGCGCGCACCTCCTGCAAGTCACGGCAGCCCTGGTGGCACGCCTCCGAGTGAGAGGCTGTGCACTATGAGGCACATGTGCCAAAGAAGGCGGTGAGCCTTGTACTCACGCCTGCCACTTCCACGAAGCGCATGACAACGCCTCCAAAATGAAATCCCAGGTGCACTAGACCCAGGGAAACCTCGGCAATAGACGCGCAACTCCGGGATATCACGGGCGAGGGAGTGGCATGCGTGAGAGTGGGAGGCTCTGCAAGAGGTAGGGGTGAGCCTTGTACTCACGCCTGCTAGTTCCACGAAACACATCACCACGCGGCCAAAACGGATTGCCGGGTGCACTAGACAGTCCCAGGGGAGGTGGAGAGTAGGCGCGCACCTCCTGCCAAATCACGGGAGCCGTAGTGGCACGCCTGCCAGTGAGAGGCTGTGCACTGTGAGGCACATGTGCTAAAGAAGGCGGTGAGTCTTCTACTCACGCCTGCCACTTCCACGAAACACATCACCACGCGGCTAAAATGGATTCCCGCGTGCACTAGATACTCCCAAGGGAGTTGGGGGGTAGGCGCGCACCTCCTGCAAGTCACGGCAGCCCTGGTGGCACGCCTCCGAGTGAGAGGCTGTGCACTATGGGGCACATGTGCTAAAGAAGGCGGTGAGTCTTCTACTCACGCCTGCCACTTCCACGAAACGCATCACCACGCGGCTAAAATGGATTCCCGCGTGCACTAGATACTCCCAAGGGAGTTGGGGGGTAGGCGCGCACCTCCTGCAAGTCACGGCAGCCCTGGTGGCACGCCTCCGAGTGAGAGGCTGTGCACTATGAGGCACATGTGCCAAAGAAGGCGGTGAGCCTTGTACTCACGCCTGCCACTTCCACGAAGCGCATGACAACGCCTCCAAAATGAAATCCCAGGTGCACTAGACCCAGGGAAACCTCGGCAATAGACGCGCAACTCCGGGATATCACGGGCGACGGAGTGGCATGCGTGAGAGTGGGAGGCTGTGCAAGAGGAAGGGGTGAGCCTTGTACTCACGCCTGCCACTTCCACGAAACACATCACCACGCGGCTAAAATGGATTCCCGCGTGCACTAGATAGTCCCAGGGGAGGTGGAGAGTAGGCGCGCACCTCCTGCAAGTCACGGCAGCCCTGGTGGCACGCCTCCGAGTGAGAGGCTGTGCACTATGGGGCACATGTGCTAAAGGCGGTGAGCCTTGTACTCACGCCTGCCACTTCCACGAAACGCATGACAACGCCTCCAAAATGAAATCCCAGGTGCACTAGAGCCAGGGGAACCTCGGCAATAGACGCGCAACTCCGGGATATCACGGGCGACGGAGTGGCATGCGTGAGAGTGGGAGGCTGTGCAAGAGGAAGGGGTGAGTCTTCTACTCACGCCTGCCACTTCCACGAAACACATCACCACGCGGCTAAAATGGATTCCCGCGTGCACTAGATAGTCCCAAGGGAGTTGGGGGATAGGCGCGCACCTCCTGCAAGTCACGGCAGCCCTGGTGGCACGCCTCCGAGTGAGAGGCTGTGCACTATGGGGCACATGTGCTAAAGAAGGCGGTGAGCCTTGTACTCACGCCTGCCACTTCCACGAAACGCATGACAACGCCTCCAAAATGAAATCCCAGGTGCACTAGACCCAGGAGAACCTCGGCAATAGACGCGCAACTCCGGGATATCACGGGCGACGGAGTGGCATGCGTGAGAGTGGGAGGCTCTGCAAGAGGAAGGCGGTGAGTCTTGTACTCACGCCTGCTAGTTCCACGAAACACATCACCACGCGGCCAAAACGGATTGCCGGGTGCACTAGATAGTCCCAGGGGAGGTGGAGAGTAGGCGCGCACCTCCTGCCAAATCACGGGAGCCGTAGTGGCACGCCTGCCAGTGAGAGGCTGTGCACTGTGAGGCACATGTGCTAAAGAAGGCGGTGAGTCTTGTACTCACGCCTGCTAGTTCCACGAAACACATCACCACGCGGCCAAAACGGATATCCGGGTGCACTAGATAGTCCCAGGGGAGGTGGAGAGTAGGCGCGCACCTCCTGCCAAATCACGGGAGCCGTAGTGGCACGCCTGCCAGTGAGAGGCTGTGCACTGTGAGGCACATGTGCTAAAGAAGGCGGTGAGTCTTCTACTCACGCCTGCCACTTCCACGAAACACATCACCACGCGGCTAAAATGGATTTCCGCGTGCACTAGATACTCCCAAGGGAGTTGGGGGGTAGGCGCGCACCTCCTGCAAGTCACGGCAGCCCTGGTGGCACGCCTCCGAGTGAGAGGCTGTGCACTATGGGGCACATGTGCTAAAGAAGGCGGTGAGCCTTGTACTCACGCCTGCCACTTCCACGAAGCGCATGACAACGCCTCCAAAATGAAATCCCAGGTGCACTAGACCCAGGGGAACCTCGGCAATAGACGCGCAACTCCGGGATATCACGGGCGACGGAGTGGCATGCGTGAGAGTGGGAGGCTGTGCAAGAGGAAGGGGTGAGCCTTGTACTCACGCCTGCCACTTCCCCGAAACACATCACCACGCGGCTAAAATGGATTCCCGCGTGCACTAGATAGTCCCAGGGGAGGTGGAGAGTAGGCGCGCACCTCCTGCAAGTCACGGCAGCCCTGGTGGCACGCCTCCGAGTGAGAGGCTGTGCACTATGGGGCACATGTGCTAAAGAAGGCGGTGAGCCTTGTACTCACGCCTGCCACTTCCACGATAGGCATGACAACGCCTCCAAAATGAAATCCCAGGTGCACTAGAGCCAGGGGAACCTCGGCAATAGACGCGCAACTCCGGGATATCACGGGCGAGGGAGTGGCATGCGTGAGAGTGGGAGGCTCTGCAAGAGGTAGGGGTGAGCCTTGTACTCACGCCTGCTAGTTCCACGAAACACATCACCACGCGGCCAAAACGGATTGCCGGGTGCACTAGACAGTCCCAGAGGAGGTGGAGAGTAGGCGCGCACCTCCTGCCAAATCACGGGAGCCGTAGTGGCACGCCTGCCAGTGAGAGGCTGTGCACTGTGAGGCACATGTGCTAAAGAAGGCGGTGAGTCTTCTACTCACGCCTGCCACTTCCACGAAACACATCACCACGCGGCTAAAATGGATTCCCGCGTGCACTAGATACTCCCAAGGGAGTTGGGGGGTAGGCGCGCACCTCCTGCAAGTCACGGCAGCCCTGGTGGCACGCCTCCGAGTGAGAGGCTGTGCACTATGGGGCACATGTGCTAAAGAAGGCGGTGAGTCTTCTACTCACGCCTGCCACTTCCACGAAACGCATCACCATGCGGCTAAAATGGATTCCCGCGTGCACTAGATACTCCCAAGGGAGTTGGGGGGTAGGCGCGCACCTCCTGCAAGTCACGGCAGCCCTGGTGGCACGCCTCCGAGTGAGAGGCTGTGCACTATGAGGCACATGTGCCAAAGAAGGCGGTGAGCCTTGTACTCACGCCTGCCACTTCCACGAAGCGCATGACAACGCCTCCAAAATGAAATCCCAGGTGCACTAGACCCAGGGAAACCTCGGCAATAGACGCGCAACTCCAGGATATCACGGGCGACGGAGTGGCATGCGTGAGAGTGGGAGGCTGTGCAAGAGGAAGGGGTGAGCCTTGTACTCACGCCTGCCACTTCCACGAAACACATCACCACGCGGCTAAAATGGATTCCCGCGTGCACTAGATAGTCCCAGGGGAGGTGGAGAGTAGGCGCGCACCTCCTGCAAGTCACGGCAGCCCTGGTGGCACGCCTCCGAGTGAGAGGCTGTGCACTATGGGGCACATGTGCTAAAGGCGGTGAGCCTTGT
The DNA here is from genome assembly GCF_964205215.1 of Stylophora pistillata. Taxonomy (NCBI): domain Eukaryota; kingdom Metazoa; phylum Cnidaria; class Anthozoa; order Scleractinia; family Pocilloporidae; genus Stylophora; species Stylophora pistillata. The sequence continues at coordinate 11,788 of NW_028290781.1, read as the reverse complement.
ACTCACGCCTGCCACTTCCACGAAACGCATGACAACGCCTCCAAAATGAAATCCCAGGTGCACTAGACCCAGGGGAACCTCGGCAATAGACGCGCAACTCCGGGATATCACGGGCGACGGAGTGGCATGCGTGAGAGTGGGAGGCTGTGCAAGAGGAAGGGGTGAGTCTTCTACTCACGCCTGCCACTTCCACGAAACACATCACCACGCGGCTAAAATGGATTCCCGCGTGCACTAGATAGTCCCAAGGGAGTTGGGGGATAGGCGCGCACCTCCTGCAAGTCACGGCAGCCCTGGTGGCACGCCTCCGAGTGAGAGGCTGTGCACTATGGGGCACATGTGCTAAAGAAGGCGGTGAGCCTTGTACTCACGCCTGCCACTTCCACGAAGCGCATGACAACGCCTCCAAAATGAAATCCCAGGTGCACTAGACCCAGAGGAACCTCGGCAATAGACGCGCAACTCCGGGATATCACGGGCGACGGAGTGGCATGCGTGAGAGTGGGAGGCTGTGCAAGAGGAAGGGGTGAGCCTTGTATTCACGCCTGCCACGTCCACGAAACACATCACCACGCGGCGAAAATGGATTCCCGCGTGCACTAGATAGTCCCAGGGGAGGTGGAGAGTAGGCGCGCACCTCCTGCAAGTCACGGCAGCCCTGGTGGCACGCCTACGAGTGAGAGGCTGTGCACTATGGGGCACATGTGCTAAAGAAGGCGGTGAGCCTTGTACTCACGCCTGCCACTTCCACGAAACGCATGACAACGCCTCCAAAATGAAATCCCAGGTGCACTAGACCCAGGGGAACCTCGGCAATAGACGCGCAACTCCGGGATATCACGGGCGACGGAGTGGCATGCGTGAGAGTGGGAGGCTCTGCAAGAGGAAGGCGGTGAGTCTTGTACTCACGCCTGCTAGTTCCACGAAACACATCACCACGCGGCCAAAACGGATTGCCGGGTGCACTAGATAGTCCCAGGGGAGGTGGAGAGTAGGCGCGCACCTCCTGCCAAATCACGGGAGCCGTAGTGGCACGCCTGCCAGTGAGAGGCTGTGCACTGTGAGGCACATGTGCTAAAGAAGGCGGTGAGTCTTGTACTCACGCCTGCTAGTTCCACGAAACACATCACCACGCGGCCAAAACGGATATCCGGGTGCACTAGATAGTCCCAGGGGAGGTGGAGAGTAGGCGCGCACCTCCTGCCAAATCACGGGAGCCGTAGTGGCACGCCTGCCAGTGAGAGGCTGTGCACTGTGAGGCACATGTGCTAAAGAAGGCGGTGAGTCTTCTACTCACGCCTGCCACTTCCACGAAACACATCACCACGCGGCTAAAATGGATTTCCGCGTGCACTAGATACTCCCAAGGGAGTTGGGGGGTAGGCGCGCACCTCCTGCAAGTCACGGCAGCCCTGGTGGCACGCCTCCGAGTGAGAGGCTGTGCACTATGGGGCACATGTGCTAAAGAAGGCGGTGAGCCTTGTACTCACGCCTGCCACTTCCACGAAGCGCATGACAACGCCTCCAAAATGAAATCCCAGGTGCACTAGACCCAGGGGAACCTCGGCAATAGACGCGCAACTCCGGGATATCACGGGCGACGGAGTGGCATGCGTGAGAGTGGGAGGCTGTGCAAGAGGAAGGGGTGAGCCTTGTACTCACGCCTGCCACTTCCCCGAAACACATCACCACGCGGCTAAAATGGATTCCCGCGTGCACTAGATAGTCCCAGGGGAGGTGGAGAGTAGGCGCGCACCTCCTGCAAGTCACGGCAGCCCTGGTGGCACGCCTCCGAGTGAGAGGCTGTGCACTATGGGGCACATGTGCTAAAGAAGGCGGTGAGCCTTGTACTCACGCCTGCCACTTCCACGATAGGCATGACAACGCCTCCAAAATGAAATCCCAGGTGCACTAGAGCCAGGGGAACCTCGGCAATAGACGCGCAACTCCGGGATATCACGGGCGAGGGAGTGGCATGCGTGAGAGTGGGAGGCTCTGCAAGAGGTAGGGGTGAGCCTTGTACTCACGCCTGCTAGTTCCACGAAACACATCACCACGCGGCCAAAACGGATTGCCGGGTGCACTAGACAGTCCCAGAGGAGGTGGAGAGTAGGCGCGCACCTCCTGCCAAATCACGGGAGCCGTAGTGGCACGCCTGCCAGTGAGAGGCTGTGCACTGTGAGGCACATGTGCTAAAGAAGGCGGTGAGTCTTCTACTCACGCCTGCCACTTCCACGAAACACATCACCACGCGGCTAAAATGGATTCCCGCGTGCACTAGATACTCCCAAGGGAGTTGGGGGGTAGGCGCGCACCTCCTGCAAGTCACGGCAGCCCTGGTGGCACGCCTCCGAGTGAGAGGCTGTGCACTATGGGGCACATGTGCTAAAGAAGGCGGTGAGTCTTCTACTCACGCCTGCCACTTCCACGAAACGCATCACCACGCGGCTAAAATGGATTCCCGCGTGCACTAGATACTCCCAAGGGAGTTGGGGGGTAGGCGCGCACCTCCTGCAAGTCACGGCAGCCCTGGTGGCACGCCTCCGAGTGAGAGGCTGTGCACTATGAGGCACATGTGCCAAAGAAGGCGGTGAGCCTTGTACTCACGCCTGCCACTTCCACGAAGCGCATGACAACGCCTCCAAAATGAAATCCCAGGTGCACTAGACCCAGGGAAACCTCGGCAATAGACGCGCAACTCCGGGATATCACGGGCGACGGAGTGGCATGCGTGAGAGTGGGAGGCTGTGCAAGAGGAAGGGGTGAGCCTTCTACTCACGCCTGCCACTTCCACGAAACACATCACCACGCGGCTAAAATGGATTCCCGCGTGCACTAGATAGTCCCAGGGGAGGTGGAGAGTAGGCGCGCACCTCCTGCAAGTCACGGCAGCCCTGGTGGCACGCCTCCGAGTGAGAGGCTGTGCACTATGGGGCACATGTGCTAAAGAAGGCGGTGAGCCTTGTACTCACGCCTGCCACTTCCACGAAACGCATGACAACGCCTCCAAAATGAAATCCCAGGTGCACTAGAGCCAGGGGAACCTCGGCAATAGACGCGCAACTCCGGGATATCACGGGCGACGGAGTGGCATGCGTGAGAGTGGGAGGCTGTGCAAGAGGAAGGGGTGAGTCTTCTACTCACGCCTGCCACTTCCACGAAACACATCACCACGCGGCTAAAATGGATTCCCGCGTGCACTAGATAGTCCCAAGGGAGTTGGGGGATAGGCGCGCACCTCCTGCAAGTCACGGCAGCCCTGGTGGCACGCCTCCGAGTGAGAGGCTGTGCACTATGGGGCACATGTGCTAAAAAAGGCGGTGAGCCTTGTACTCACGCCTGCCACTTCCACGAAGCGCATGACAACGCCTCCAAAATGAAATCCCAGGTGCACTAGACCCAGAGGAACCTCGGCAATAGACGCGCAACTCCGGGATATCACGGGCGACGGAGTGGCATGCGTGAGAGTGGAAGGCTGTGCAAGAGGAAGGGGTGAGCCTTGTACTCACGCCTGCCACGTCCACGAAACACATCACCACGCGGCGAAAATGGATTCCCGCGTGCACTAGATAGTCCCAGGGGAGGTGGAGAGTAGGCGCGCACCTCCTGCAAGTCACGGCAGCCCTGGTGGCACGCCTACGAGTGAGAGGCTGTGCACTATGGGGCACATGTGCTAAAGAAGGCGGTGAGCCTTGTACTCACGCCTGCCACTTCCACGAAACGCATGACAACGCCTCCAAAATGAAATCCCAGGTGCACTAGAGCCAGGGGAACCTCGGCAATAGACGCGCAACTCCGGGATATCACGGGCGGCGGAGTGGCATGCGTGAGAGTGCGAGGCTCTGCAAGAGGAAGGCGGTGAGTCTTGTACTCACGCCTGCTAGTTCCACGAAACACATCACCACGCGGCCAAAACGGATTGCCGGGTGCACTAGATAGTCCCAGGGGAGGTGGAGAGTAGGCGCGCACCTCCTGCCAAATCACGGGAGCCGTAGTGGCACGCCTGCCAGTGAGAGGCTGTGCACTGTGAGGCACATGTGCTAAAGAAGGCGGTGAGTCTTGTACTCACGCCTGCTAGTTCCACGAAACACATCACCACGCGGCCAAAACGGATATCCGGGTGCACTAGATAGTCCCAGGGGAGGTGGAGAGTAGGCGCGCACCTCCTGCCAAATCACGGGAGCCGTAGTGGCACGCCTGCCAGTGAGAGGCTGTGCACTGTGAGGCACATGTGCTAAAGAAGGCGGTGAGTCTTCTACTCACGCCTGCCACTTCCACGAAACACATCACCACGCGGCTAAAATGGATTTCCGCGTGCACTAGATACTCCCAAGGGAGTTGGGGGGTAGGCGCGCACCTCCTGCAAGTCACGGCAGCCCTGGTGGCACGCCTCCGAGTGAGAGGCTGTGCACTATGGGGCACATGTGCTAAAGAAGGCGGTGAGCCTTGTACTCACGCCTGCCACTTCCACGAAGCGCATGACAACGCCTCCAAAATGAAATCCCAGGTGCACTAGACCCAGGGGAACCTCGGCAATAGACGCGCAACTCCGGGATATCACGGGCGACGGAGTGGCATGCGTGAGAGTGGGAGGCTGTGCAAGAGGAAGGGGTGAGCCTTGTACTCACGCCTGCCACTTCCCCGAAACACATCACCACGCGGCTAAAATGGATTCCCGCGTGCACTAGATAGTCCCAGGGGAGGTGGAGAGTAGGCGCGCACCTCCTGCAAGTCACGGCAGCCCTGGTGGCACGCCTCCGAGTGAGAGGCTGTGCACTATGGGGCACATGTGCTAAAGAAGGCGGTGAGCCTTGTACTCACGCCTGCCACTTCCACGATAGGCATGACAACGCCTCCAAAATGAAATCCCAGGTGCACTAGAGCCAGGGGAACCTCGGCAATAGACGCGCAACTCCGGGATATCACGGGCGAGGGAGTGGCATGCGTGAGAGTGGGAGGCTCTGCAAGAGGTAGGGGTGAGCCTTGTACTCACGCCTGCTAGTTCCACGAAACACATCACCACGCGGCCAAAACGGATTGCCGGGTGCACTAGACAGTCCCAGAGGAGGTGGAGAGTAGGCGCGCACCTCCTGCCAAATCACGGGAGCCGTAGTGGCACGCCTGCCAGTGAGAGGCTGTGCACTGTGAGGCACATGTGCTAAAGAAGGCGGTGAGTCTTCTACTCACGCCTGCCACTTCCACGAAACACATCACCACGCGGCTAAAATGGATTCCCGCGTGCACTAGATACTCCCAAGGGAGTTGGGGGGTAGGCGCGCACCTCCTGCAAGTCACGGCAGCCCTGGTGGCACGCCTCCGAGTGAGAGGCTGTGCACTATGGGGCACATGTGCTAAAGAAGGCGGTGAGTCTTCTACTCACGCCTGCCACTTCCACGAAACGCATCACCACGCGGCTAAAATGGATTCCCGCGTGCACTAGATACTCCCAAGGGAGTTGGGGGGTAGGCGCGCACCTCCTGCAAGTCACGGCAGCCCTGGTGGCACGCCTCCGAGTGAGAGGCTGTGCACTATGAGGCACATGTGCCAAAGAAGGCGGTGAGCCTTGTACTCACGCCTGCCACTTCCACGAAGCGCATGACAACGCCTCCAAAATGAAATCCCAGGTGCACTAGACCCAGGGAAACCTCGGCAATAGACGCGCAACTCCGGGATATCACGGGCGACGGAGTGGCATGCGTGAGAGTGGGAGGCTGTGCAAGAGGAAGGGGTGAGCCTTGTACTCACGCCTGCCACTTCCACGAAACACATCACCACGCGGCTAAAATGGATTCCCGCGTGCACTAGATAGTCCCAGGGGAGGTGGAGAGTAGGCGCGCACCTCCTGCAAGTCACGGCAGCCCTGGTGGCACGCCTCCGAGTGAGAGGCTGTGCACTATGGGGCACATGTGCTAAAGGCGGTGAGCCTTGTACTCACGCCTGCCACTTCCACGAAACGCATGACAACGCCTCCAAAATGAAATCCCAGGTGCACTAGACCCAGGGGAACCTCGGCAATAGACGCGCAACTCCGGGATATCACGGGCGACGGAGTGGCATGCGTGAGAGTGGGAGGCTGTGCAAGAGGAAGGGGTGAGTCTTCTACTCACGCCTGCCACTTCCACGAAACACATCACCACGCGGCTAAAATGGATTCCCGCGTGCACTAGATAGTCCCAAGGGAGTTGGGGGATAGGCGCGCACCTCCTGCAAGTCACGGCAGCCCTGGTGGCACGCCTCCGAGTGAGAGGCTGTGCACTATGGGGCACATGTGCTAAAGAAGGCGGTGAGCCTTGTACTCACGCCTGCCACTTCCACGAAGCGCATGACAACGCCTCCAAAATGAAATCCCAGGTGCACTAGACCCAGAGGAACCTCGGCAATAGACGCGCAACTCCGGGATATCACGGGCGACGGAGTGGCATGCGTGAGAGTGGGAGGCTGTGCAAGAGGAAGGGGTGAGCCTTGTACTCACGCCTGCCACGTCCACGAAACACATCACCACGCGGCGAAAATGGATTCCCGCGTGCACTAGATAGTCCCAGGGGAGGTGGAGAGTAGGCGCGCACCTCCTGCAAGTCACGGCAGCCCTGGTGGCACGCCTACGAGTGAGAGGCTGTGCACTATGGGGCACATGTGCTAAAGAAGGCGGTGAGCTTTGTACTCACGCCTGCCACTTCCACGAAACGCATGACAACGCCTCCAAAATGAAATCCCAGGTGCACTAGACCCAGGGGAACCTCGGCAATAGACGCGCAACTCCGGGATATCACGGGCGACGGAGTGGCATGCGTGAGAGTGGGAGGCTCTGCAAGAGGAAGGCGGTGAGTCTTGTACTCACGCCTGCTAGTTCCACGAAACACATCACCACGCGGCCAAAACGGATTGCCGGGTGCACTAGATAGTCCCAGGGGAGGTGGAGAGTAGGCGCGCACCTCCTGCCAAATCACGGGAGCCGTAGTGGCACGCCTGCCAGTGAGAGGCTGTGCACTGTGAGGCACATGTGCTAAAGAAGGCGGTGAGTCTTGTACTCACGCCTGCTAGTTCCACGAAACACATCACCACGCGGCCAAAACGGATATCCGGGTGCACTAGATAGTCCCAGGGGAGGTGGAGAGTAGGCGCGCACCTCCTGCCAAATCACGGGAGCCGTAGTGGCACGCCTGCCAGTGAGAGGCTGTGCACTGTGAGGCACATGTGCTAAAGAAGGCGGTGAGTCTTCTACTCACGCCTGCCACTTCCACGAAACACATCACCACGCGGCTAAAATGGATTTCCGCGTGCACTAGATACTCCCAAGGGAGTTGGGGGGTAGGCGCGCACCTCCTGCAAGTCACGGCAGCCCTGGTGGCACGCCTCCGAGTGAGAGGCTGTGCACTATGGGGCACATGTGCTAAAGAAGGCGGTGAGCCTTGTACTCACGCCTGCCACTTCCACGAAGCGCATGACAACGCCTCCAAAATGAAATCCCAGGTGCACTAGACCCAGGGGAACCTCGGCAATAGACGCGCAACTCCGGGATATCACGGGCGACGGAGTGGCATGCGTGAGAGTGGGAGGCTGTGCAAGAGGAAGGGGTGAGCCTTGTACTCACGCCTGCCACTTCCCCGAAACACATCACCACGCGGCTAAAATGGATTCCCGCGTGCACTAGATAGTCCCAGGGGAGGTGGAGAGTAGGCGCGCACCTCCTGCAAGTCACGGCAGCCCTGGTGGCACGCCTCCGAGTGAGAGGCTGTGCACTATGGGGCACATGTGCTAAAGAAGGCGGTGAGCCTTGTACTCACGCCTGCCACTTCCACGATAGGCATGACAACGCCTCCAAAATGAAATCCCAGGTGCACTAGAGCCAGGGGAACCTCGGCAATAGACGCGCAACTCCGGGATATCACGGGCGAGGGAGTGGCATGCGTGAGAGTGGGAGGCTCTGCAAGAGGTAGGGGTGAGCCTTGTACTCACGCCTGCTAGTTCCACGAAACACATCACCACGCGGCCAAAACGGATTGCCGGGTGCACTAGACAGTCCCAGAGGAGGTGGAGAGTAGGCGCGCACCTCCTGCCAAATCACGGGAGCCGTAGTGGCACGCCTGCCAGTGAGAGGCTGTGCACTGTGAGGCACATGTGCTAAAGAAGGCGGTGAGTCTTCTACTCACGCCTGCCACTTCCACGAAACACATCACCACGCGGCTAAAATGGATTCCCGCGTGCACTAGATACTCCCAAGGGAGTTGGGGGGTAGGCGCGCACCTCCTGCAAGTCACGGCAGCCCTGGTGGCACGCCTCCGAGTGAGAGGCTGTGCACTATGGGGCACATGTGCTAAAGAAGGCGGTGAGTCTTCTACTCACGCCTGCCACTTCCACGAAACGCATCACCACGCGGCTAAAATGGATTCCCGCGTGCACTAGATACTCCCAAGGGAGTTGGGGGGTAGGCGCGCACCTCCTGCAAGTCACGGCAGCCCTGGTGGCACGCCTCCGAGTGAGAGGCTGTGCACTATGAGGCACATGTGCCAAAGAAGGCGGTGAGCCTTGTACTCACGCCTGCCACTTCCACGAAGCGCATGACAACGCCTCCAAAATGAAATCCCAGGTGCACTAGACCCAGGGAAACCTCGGCAATAGACGCGCAACTCCGGGATATCACGGGCGACGGAGTGGCATGCGTGAGAGTGGGAGGCTGTGCAAGAGGAAGGGGTGAGCCTTCTACTCACGCCTGCCACTTCCACGAAACACATCACCACGCGGCTAAAATGGATTCCCGCGTGCACTAGATAGTCCCAGGGGAGGTGGAGAGTAGGCGCGCACCTCCTGCAAGTCACGGCAGCCCTGGTGGCACGCCTCCGAGTGAGAGGCTGTGCACTATGGGGCACATGTGCTAAAGAAGGCGGTGAGCCTTGTACTCACGCCTGCCACTTCCACGAAACGCATGACAACGCCTCCAAAATGAAATCCCAGGTGCACTAGAGCCAGGGGAACCTCGGCAATAGACGCGCAACTCCGGGATATCACGGGCGACGGAGTGGCATGCGTGAGAGTGGGAGGCTGTGCAAGAGGAAGGGGTGAGTCTTCTACTCACGCCTGCCACTTCCACGAAACACATCACCACGCGGCTAAAATGGATTCCCGCGTGCACTAGATAGTCCCAAGGGAGTTGGGGGATAGGCGCGCACCTCCTGCAAGTCACGGCAGCCCTGGTGGCACGCCTCCGAGTGAGAGGCTGTGCACTATGGGGCACATGTGCTAAAAAAGGCGGTGAGCCTTGTACTCACGCCTGCCACTTCCACGAAGCGCATGACAACGCCTCCAAAATGAAATCCCAGGTGCACTAGACCCAGAGGAACCTCGGCAATAGACGCGCAACTCCGGGATATCACGGGCGACGGAGTGGCATGCGTGAGAGTGGGAGGCTGTGCAAGAGGAAGGGGTGAGCCTTGTACTCACGCCTGCCACGTCCACGAAACACATTACCACGCGGCGAAAATGGATTCCCGCGTGCACTAGATAGTCCCAGGGGAGGTGGAGAGTAGGCGCGCACCTCCTGCAAGTCACGGCAGCCCTGGTGGCACGCCTACGAGTGAGAGGCTGTGCACTATGGGGCAGATGTGCTAAAGAAGGCGGTGAGCCTTGTACTCACGCCTGCCACTTCCACGAAACGCATGACAACGCCTCCAAAATGAAATCCCAGGTGCACTAGAGCCAGGGGAACCTCGGCAATAGACGCGCAACTCCGGGATATCACGGGCGGCGGAGTGGCATGCGTGAGAGTGGGAGGCTCTGCAAGAGGAAGGCGGTGAGTCTTGTACTCACGCCTGCTAGTTCCACGAAACACATCACCACGCGGCCAAAACGGATTGCCGGGTGCACTAGATAGTCCCAGGGGAGGTGGAGAGTAGGCGCGCACCTCCTGCCAAATCACGGGAGCCGTAGTGGCACGCCTGCCAGTGAGAGGCTGTGCACTGTGAGGCACATGTGCTAAAGAAGGCGGTGAGTCTTGTACTCACGCCTGCTAGTTCCACGAAACACATCACCACGCGGCCAAAACGGATATCCGGGTGCACTAGATAGTCCCAGGGGAGGTGGAGAGTAGGCGCGCACCTCCTGCCAAATCACGGGAGCCGTAGTGGCACGCCTGCCAGTGAGAGGCTGTGCACTGTGAGGCACATGTGCTAAAGAAGGCGGTGAGTCTTCTACTCACGCCTGCCACTTCCACGAAACACATCACCACGCGGCTAAAATGGATTTCCGCGTGCACTAGATACTCCCAAGGGAGTTGGGGGGTAGGCGCGCACCTCCTGCAAGTCACGGCAGCCCTGGTGGCACGCCTCCGAGTGAGAGGCTGTGCACTATGGGGCACATGTGCTAAAGAAGGCGGTGAGCCTTGTACTCACGCCTGCCACTTCCACGAAGCGCATGACAACGCCTCCAAAATGAAATCCCAGGTGCACTAGACCCAGGGGAACCTCGGCAATAGACGCGCAACTCCGGGATATCACGGGCGACGGAGTGGCATGCGTGAGAGTGGGAGGCTGTGCAAGAGGAAGGGGTGAGCCTTGTACTCACGCCTGCCACTTCCCCGAAACACATCACCACGCGGCTAAAATGGATTCCCGCGTGCACTAGATAGTCCCAGGGGAGGTGGAGAGTAGGCGCGCACCTCCTGCAAGTCACGGCAGCCCTGGTGGCACGCCTCCGAGTGAGAGGCTGTGCACTATGGGGCACATGTGCTAAAGAAGGCGGTGAGCCTTGTACTCACGCCTGCCACTTCCACGATAGGAATGACAACGCCTCCAAAATGAAATCCCAGGTGCACTAGAGCCAGGGGAACCTCGGCAATAGACGCGCAACTCCGGGATATCACGGGCGAGGGAGTGGCATGCGTGAGAGTGGGAGGCTCTGCAAGAGGTAGGGGTGAGCCTTGTACTCACGCCTGCTAGTTCCACGAAACACATCACCACGCGGCCAAAACGGATTGCCGGGTGCACTAGACAGTCCCAGAGGAGGTGGAGAGTAGGCGCGCACCTCCTGCCAAATCACGGGAGCCGTAGTGGCACGCCTGCCAGTGAGAGGCTGTGCACTGTGAGGCACATGTGCTAAAGAAGGCGGTGAGTCTTCTACTCACGCCTGCCACTTCCACGAAACACATCACCACGCGGCTAAAATGGATTCCCGCGTGCACTAGATACTCCCAAGGGAGTTGGGGGGTAGGCGCGCACCTCCTGCAAGTCACGGCAGCCCTGGTGGCACGCCTCCGAGTGAGAGGCTGTGCACTATGGGGCACATGTGCTAAAGAAGGCGGTGAGTCTTCTACTCACGCCTGCCACTTCCACGAAACGCATCACCACGCGGCTAAAATGGATTCCCGCGTGCACTAGATACTCCCAAGGGAGTTGGGGGGTAGGCGCGCACCTCCTGCAAGTCACGGCAGCCCTGGTGGCACGCCTCCGAGTGAGAGGCTGTGCACTATGAGGCACATGTGCCAAAGAAGGCGGTGAGCCTTGTACTCACGCCTGCCACTTCCACGAAGCGCATGACAACGCCTCCAAAATGAAATCCCAGGTGCACTAGACCCAGGGAAACCTCGGCAATAGACGCGCAACTCCGGGATATCACGGGCGACGGAGTGGCATGCGTGAGAGTGGGAGGCTGTGCAAGAGGAAGGGGTGAGCCTTGTACTCACGCCTGCCACTTCCACGAAACACATCACCACGCGGCTAAAATGGATTCCCGCGTGCACTAGATAGTCCCAGGGGAGGTGGAGAGTAGGCGCGCACCTCCTGCAAGTCACGGCAGC